>NC_051155.1:40295378-40336752 GCF_013339745.2 Dermacentor silvarum | reverse complement strand
GCTGTGTTGTTGTTGTAGCCTATCACGCATGTGGCTCCTACCCACGAAGGATGATTGGCCAAGAAATGGGTGGATTATTCCAAATTAATATGGAGGATAATTTCCGAATATCTATGAAATTAGTATTGAAAGCGTAGAGTTATATGTTAAAGTAAATCAAGAGACTCATATCGAATGAGTAATAATTAATTTGAAAGTACAAAAAAAGGATAGAATTTAGCAGGGTATTGTTTGGGGCTCTGTAAGGAACGTTTGGACGGCGAAGCAAGCTCCCTGTGGCTGAATCCCAAAGTGGACGCCCCGAACGAAAGAATATTAGGTTCTGTTAAGTCCAGGCCAAGCCTTCGAAAAGGTATTTCCAACAATCGTTTTCTTGCCGCAGTAAAGCGGGCGACAAGACAGAAGAAAGTGGTGTATCGTCTCTTCCTCATTACAAAACGGGCAGAGGGGGGAGGGAACCAACCGGACCTGTGTAAGTAGAAATTTAGGGAGGTATACGGCAACGTAATTTGGTGAGAGAGACCTCAAGCATCTTTGTGTTACAGGATTCGCAACGCCAGGGAAATATCAGGTGCTTATAATCTGGAGAAGCAGTCAGAACTGGGTTTGATAAGGCTTTTCTAATCGATCGCATCCGAAATCTAGACGCCGTGATGTGTGCTGTCACAAAGCCGTGGCGGAAAAACCGCACACAAATTACGTCATCTTCATCTAGAAACAAAAGTGGCCACGGTGAGCATTCGATCCTCTGCCCCACAGCCATTGCTACCACTCCGCAACCGAGCGCGCTAACCACTGCACACCGTCGCATGGCGCCACCGTCGCAACAGGCGACAGGGATGAATATCTTCGATGCTGTGCACGTGGTTTGGCTCTGCCTGGCGGGCGATTCACCTGATGGCGCAACTACATGGAGTCTTCAACCTTCGAAGTTGAATCGCTCGCGTCTGCATCCCCAGGCGAGACAGCAAATCATCGACGAAGTACGAAACCATCGCAACGTAGCGAAACCCGCAAAGTGAGCTGCTGCAGTGAAACAATGTTCACCACCCACGTTCATGACAACGCGAAAGGCTGAGCGAGTGGCTGTGACCTTTGTACATGTAATACCACGTTACCGCCGCTTCAGTCACCTGAAAGCTCCGTGCAGTATATATTTGTATGAAAGCCGTGAGAAACGCAAGCGGTACTTTCATATTCGCGTGAACAAGCCCAGCCGCTCCGATTCGCCTGTTTCATTTGAAGCATAAGCATAAAATTTATTGCAGTAGGTCTTGGTAATTGTAATTACTGTTACGTTTGCGAACGTCCACTAATCGAATTTACTTAGTTAAACTACAGCTCTCAAACGTAAGGACCTATTCTAGGAGGCTTTATAACAAAAAAGTGCTTTGTGAGCGGCTTGTCACTTTTCGTGAGGTCATGGTTGACAAGTGGATCACTGCTCCCGGTAGACGGGCGGTTGCTCTCTTGTATGGCGCAAACAGGGGCGGATCCAGGTTTTTTCTGAGGGGGGGGGTCAGCTTCTGTCAATGATGATGATGATGATAGTAGCCTTTCTTATTTACCGAAATTCACCGTTTCTGCTCACAATAAAACCGCGTTTTATACGGCTAGAGCAACACTGTAGCCCACCGTGATGGCTCAGACAGCGTTGCGCTGCTGAGCACGAGATCGCGGGATTCGTGGCGGCCGCATTTCGATGGAGGCGAAATGCAAAAATGCCCGTGTGCTTGCGTTGTAGTGCACGTTAAAGAACCCCAGATGGTCAAAATTAATCCGGAGCCTTCCGCTACGGCGTGCCTCATAATCAGAACTGGTTTTGGCACATAAAACCCCAGAAAGAGGAAGAAGACCTGTAGCGAAACCAGGTATCGGTTTCTCGAGCTTATAGGAAAAGGACGTTACCCAATACAGCCATGTGCTTGGCGGCTGCGCCTGATAATACCGGGTGTTCAAAACTAAGCTTTATGCTTTTCTTAAAATTAGGCACTGGGAGGCACACGAAGACCACCTGTGCAAATAAGTTATGTGGCCAGGGGGCACAAAGTGAGATGATAATTATCGCTGTGAGCAGCCCAATTAACTAAAATTGAACAATTATTTTTTGTCGACTGCAGTAAGTGGGTATGTTTGTATTGAAAACTTAGAGGCAGTCGTGTTTATTACTGCACTCAATAAAAAGCTAATATTCAATTTTAGTCAGTTCGGCTGCTGACAGCGATAATTATGATCTCACTTTGTGCCCCCTTGGCCACATGACTTATTTGCGCAGGTGGTCTTCACGTGCCTCCCAGTGCCTAATTTTAAGAAAACCATAAAGCTTAATTTGAACACCTGGTATATCTAGCCTGTAATGTTCTTAAAAAAATTTGGGATGATCTGTTGCAGGTTCGTTATAAATGCGTAAGCACGGGTCCGTCTTTGGAGTTCTGTTGGGACACCTTGTTTTCTTGAAGGAGATGCTATGTGTTCGGCTGAGACACCTTCGTTTGCTTTGGAGCTACAACGCGGCAACCACTACGCTGGTTGTTCACGATATGCGAATCACCGCGTATGAAGACTCACGACGCCACCTACAAGTGAAAGATGCGGCGTAGTAGCCGAGAGCGCGAGCCAGCGTCTTCATGTTTTGCTTCCCACGCGACGCCATCCTTTTACACAAGGCGCGCATCTGCTCCCGTTTCTCTAACCACGCGACGCCACCCTAGGCCCGCGCGCTGGCGTTGGCCGTCACGCTCCGCCACTTCGCAGCCGCTGCTCGAGGCTTCGCCCCGCTCCGCAAGAACGCCCACTCAGATAAACGGATCCGGCTGCTTTGAGCCTCCTATGCTTAATGTATGACAATAAAACTGCGAAGTTACAATAAAAAACTTGTAGCGTACTGCGCTCGTACTGGATATTGTCAACGTCTAACTGTGATCACAAGAGTGCTACAGTTAAAAAAAGTTGCCCATGCGTAGTTCTTAGTTTAGCTGTTAGTTGTTATTATTTATACAGGGTTTGTCCGAAAAGTAATGTCAGTAATGTCGATTAAAAAGAAACTATTGATCAGATTGGTACAACACAATAAAATGTTTCAAAATAGGCTCCTCCTGCGTCGTTACATGGCTGCTAGCGAGATTTCCAACCATCGAAGGCGTCATTGACGGTAGGCCTCCTTAGGAATGCCCTTTATAGCCTTGTTGCAAGCCTCTTCGACTTTGCCAACTGTCGCGAAATGTTGTCCTTTCATGGGAATTTTCAAACGCAGAAAGAAGAAGAAGCATGGGAGAGCCACGTCAGGACAGTAGGGCGGCTGGGGAACCATTGGCATCGTTCAATTGGCCAGGAAGCGGGTCACAAGGAAGGCGGTGCAGGCTGCATGGTGCAAGTGTCATGGTGGAAGTTTCGAATCACCCCGATATCAGGCCAGGTGCAGATGAATCCTTCGTTTCAGTCGCTTGAGCACTTTTGACCCTTTGACTTGATAATTCTGGTCTTCTTGGGGCGAGGGGACGCCGAGCTGTGCCACTTGGCACTTAGCCTTTTTGTTTCGGGGTCGTATTCAAACACCCAAGTCTTATCACCTGTGATGACATTGTGCAAAACATGAGGGTCACTTTCGCACAAGTTCCAAACCTCCTGGCACGTTTCAACTCGGTTCGATTGTTGGTCGTCCATTAACATTTTGCGCAAGATCTTCGCGCACACTTTTCGCATCTGAAAATTATTCGTCAAAATCTTGTCAACGGTACTTTTTGGAATGTTTACTGTCTGTGCCACTAAACGAACACTCAAACGAGGGTCTGAGTACAAAAGATCTCTCTCGCGCGTCACATTTTCGTCGGTGATGGTCGTTGATGGCGGTACAGTGCGGGCTTCATCGCTGACCTCTTCACAACCTTCTAAAAAGACCTTGTGCCCCCGGTAAACTTGACGTTGTGACAATTATCACCAAAAGTTTCCTCTGCAGACTTGCCGAGTTTCACACAAAACTCGATGGCGGTCCTTTGTTCCAACGAGCGCTGCATTACAGCTTGCACGGTAAATGAAAATGAGTTGACAAAAAAATGCCAGGCCTGCGCGGCACACGCAGCACAGTCAACAGCGTAAGCTAGAGGAGCATTTCGACAGTACTGCCTAGTAATTTGAGTGAATGCGTCAGGAACGCGCTTGGGACGCCGTTGCGCGTGCAAGCCGATGCTAGAGTGACCTACCGATGCGTTCCATCGCCGATGGCTAGCGCCGTTCGGCCCTGCCATGCAAGCGGCGGACAATGCAACTACGGCTGTCACATTCACTCCCACTGCAACGCACCCGACGCGGCCTGCTTGGGACTCTGTCGCGCGTGCAAGCCGACGCGTTCCATCGCCGGCGGCATCATCGCGACCCGAAACGGCTATTGGAATGAGCCCATAACAGCTTACGCTGTAAAACCTTGTCCTTACTCTCCAGATGGTCGCAGACGACTGAGCGACCGCGCGTGCGTAAGCTAACTTCCCCCTACACTAATCCCAACTGGTATTAGCGCGCTGCGACGTATAGTCGCTTCACAATATAATCACTGACATTACTTTTCGGACAAACCCTGTATATGAACACTTCAGCAAGTGATCTCTTTCATCAAGCAGGTTGGTCGTGGAACCGATGACAGCCAATGAGGCAACCGATGACACCCCAAGGGGCAACTAAGTTGATCAGACGCGAAGGCACTCGCGCGGACATCGGCGTGCTTGGCAAAAGGGACGTCCCCTCGTTCATTCGACGCCACCGACGGGACGAGTAAGGCACCGCCGGCGCCAGGAGGTGGAGGTGTTCATGAGAAAAAACAACTACGGCAACTTCGCAACACCACACCCCGACGGAATACAACTAAGCTTGTGAGCGAGCTAGCTTTACTTCCACATGGCTGATATCACTGGTACTCGCGAAAAATACTTTTGAAGAATGCTAGTGGCCATATTTTTTGCGACAGGGCCGTCCCCCTGTCAGCGAGGGGGCGATGCGGAAATCTGAGGGGGGGGTCAGGACATCCGGACATCCCCCCCTGGATCCGCGCCTGGGATTACCTCCGTGAAGAGTTGGCTCGCCGAAACCTCGACGCTACCGGGTCGAAGGAAGAAATAATAAGTCGCCTTATCGCCGACATCGCCCAAAACCGCCCAACGACGCCTCCTTTGCCTTCTCCAGACTCCGCCGCGTCCACCCAGCGTTGCAACGCTGCGCCGCTCCCGCCAAGCCTCGACGCAGCCCAAACTACCGAGTTGCTGACGGGTTTACTTCAGCAGCTCCTACACGTGTCGCAACGCGCTGCAGCCCCAGTTCAAGTCACTACCCTTCCAGACCTCTCCGCATTGCTTCCTACATACAGTAGAGACGGCAGCATTTCAGCGTCCCACTGGGTTGAAGAGTTGGAACGAACTAGAAACTTGGCTTCGTGGGAACCTTCAACCCTACTCGCCGTCGCCCTGGGAAAACTTCGCGGAGCAGCCGCTGATTGGAAAGCCGTCATCGGTCGTCAATGTCCAACGTGGGAAACCTTCAGACAAGCGTGCCCAGTTACCCTCACCGATCCCCAGCGCATAGAGTACGCCCTTCAGGGCATCGCCGACGTGAACCTGGCCACTACTATTGCAGCGCAGCGCCCGAGACAGTCGCAGCGTATATGGACATTGTAACTCAGCTTGACCAAACATTAAGCCATTCGTCCCTTCGCGCCCCACGCACAGGCTATCCAAGTGCCAAATTACCAACGCCAAGCCCACAGGCACACACGTAGCACAGTGTACACGAACCCCCAGGCTGTGTCAGACAAAACCGGCCGGCCACAGCGCATTTCAGCCCTACCACCAGACCAACGAGAGGCTAGATACCTCACTATCTCAGCTAAGCATGGTGCTCCTGCCTACCGTCCTGGCCAGAACTTGGCCGAAGCTGTGTGTTTTCATTGCCGTCAAAAGGGACATCTCGCATCCAAGTGTCCGTCTAGATCTACTGCTCCAACATCTACAACACATCTTTCGCCAGCTCTCCACAGCAGCCCTTCCGAGACCCTTGATGGATCTCTGGTTCAGTGTGCTCTTGTCGACGCCACAATTGCTGGGATTGGCCAAGTAGATGCATTTCCAGACAGTGGATCTAAAGTGACACTTGTTTCACGTCGCCTGGTCAGCTCCTTGCCCCTCCTGCCCTGGACTAGACCTCCTCTAGTCGTCGTTGGAGGAACATCAGTAACTCCAGCTGGTGCCATCTGTTTGAAGATTTCTGTTGGACCTATCACCGGGTTGGTCGAAGCAGCCGCCCTCAGTAATAATGCTGTGCCACTTATATTGGGTGAAGACTGGTTTTCCTCAAGCCAAGCACAGTTGGTGTTTCAGCCGCCCCTACCAACTGAAATCCGCCATTCTCCAACAGCCACAAGTGTGCCATGCCATGAACGACTGCTGCCACGGATGGCGAATGCTGTTATGATCCAAGGGTCATCTTTCGGTCACTGTGTACCTGGACCCCACAGCTCAGCAGGCCTACAGCAGTCGCCACTACCAGGACCAGGCGAGCCCCCATGGTTGGCACTATCTTGCCACAATGATGTTTCAAGCACCTACAGCCTTCTCTTCTACGTCCAACCGAGCTGCTTCCTCGACAATTGAGATTCACATTGACCCATCCCTGCCTGCTGTGCAGCTAGGTAGCCACTTGCCAGTGCCTCAACAACAGGAACTTACGAGCATTTTGTCCGAACACGCTGAAGTATTCGCTCATGGAGAGGATGACTTGGGCTTGTACGAAGGTGTCGAACATGCAATTGACCTTCTTCCTGACGCCGTGCCATACAGTCGATCTCCCTACCGGTACTCAGCTGCAGACCGTCGTTTTCTTGAGGCCCAGACAAGCACACTCCTTCGCCAAGGCATCATTCTTCCAGCCTTAGGACCTTGGGCATTCCCCGCAGTAGTTGTTAGCAGAGGCAGTAAGAAGCGCCTTTGTGTCAACTATGTGCCCCTAAATAAGATGACTGTGAGTGTTGTGCAGCCACTTCCGCATGCAGATGACATCATGGATGATATTGCTGGTTCACGGTACTTTGCCTGCCTGGACCTAAAGTTTGCTTACTGGCAGATTCGTGTGCGTGAAGAAGATCAAGCAAAAACTACTTTCATGACCCACCACAGCTCAGCAGACCTACAGCGATCGCCACTCCCAGGACGTCCACCCGAGTGCTTGGACTATTCTCGCTGTGAAGACATCAAGCAGTGCCTTTTCCTAGACCAAGGGACTTGGTCAAACAAAGAGGATGTAAGCGGTCTGACTAGTAGCGCCACCTACCAGCCTCTGCACACAGCCAGCCCCGAAGCCAAGCCTAGTGTGAGAAGTGTGCGCGAGAGTGGAGTGCGCGCGTTGACTTTCGTCGCGTTCTTGGAGGCGCCATGCCTTCTAATAAAGTGCGTTATTAATGGTTCTCGAGCCTTAATTACGTTTCGGCCAGCAGCCGGCCCTCGCCACCCCTCACAGTTGATGGCTAATAAAGTTTTAGAATGGGGGCCCCTAAAGTTTGGGGCACCAAAGTGCTTTGCGGGTGTTAGCGTTCGGGCATGCAGGAATGAACAGTTTTGGAATAGGCGTGTTGCGTTTGCGGATAGCGTGTTTCGTTTGCAGCATTACTACGGCGTCAAAGAAAAGCTGTTATAAATATTAAAATAAAGTATACCATTTTATGATAACAAAAGTAATTTAGACTTTTTTGTTTTCGCCTTTAATTACAATTTAGAACTTACTCTATTAGCAGCACGCAACTTGTTGCGCTTAGTTTTGAGAAACCAACTTTACGCGCCTTCACCTGGCCAAGTCAAACCGTGATATGCCTACGAGCCATCAAATAGACAATTGAATTCGGAATAAGCGGTGTATAATGATTCAATCTTCATTACACATGTTAGATGAGAGAAAGCGATAACCGCAATCACTTCTTCAAGCTTACGAACTTCACGCATTACCACGAATCGAGCCCAATTTTGTGCTAGGTTAGAGCTAGAGTGTACTAGACAATGGTCGAGTGGGCCGAACGGCGCTCTGCCGCTGAGGCGCCGCGTGTGGAAAAATAGTGCGAGGGCGCTGCGAGCGAACTGGATTGGGGCGGAGACGCGCTCCGCGGCATATTCAATGTACTTTCGTTGCGAGCGCCGAGGCCGATTGCGCAGTGGCGCACCGACGGGGGGGAATTCGGGGGTTGTAACCCCCCCCCCCCCCCTGAGGCCCACTTAGCCCCCCCTTTTGTTTAACCCATTTTCTTTCCTTACGCATTTCAGTACTGCAACTAAGATGTAAGGCGCGCAATCGTCTGCACACTCGTAAAAAGCGAAGTTTTTTGACAATTTCCCGTGAAGAAATCGAAATTAGTGCTGTTTAAATGGTATTGGCAAACTGTCAACCCCCCCCCCCCCCCCCCCCCCCTGGCAGAGATCCTGGGTGCGCTACTGCGATTGCGCATAGTACGCTCTTAAAATAGTGCTTGATTTCAACTGTAAATGTATGTTTACACCATTTTGCCCAACATATATATTTGAGGCACGGATTATACAACGCGACGTCTTCAATTTTGCTGTCGTTGTCAAGCGCGTCGTCTGCTAGCGAGCGCGTGTTCGCTACGCGGACGCTGGCGGACGCCCAGTTTTTCTCGCAGAACCTCTGTGCAGTACATTTTTAATGGTTTAGTTGCTTCGGTGCGCCCATCACTCTTGACGGCCGGTTCCAAATGTAGTTTTAGCCAGGTGAACTGCTGTTTTTACCACTGTCCTCTAAAACTAACTGGTATTTCCGCACCATGAAGGCTACGTAAGAAAATTTTATTATTGATATCTTGTCATTTTACACGCGCTTCTTGTTGGCGGATATTGATCAGGGACAATGATTGAAGAAAACAATATTAGAGTGAAATAAACCAGGTTTATTAACTGCGTGGCGCGAAGAATGATCAATGTATTTCTAGGTAATTAAATCAAAGGGTACATAGACATATATATTTACGATATATATATTGACATGTATACATGTTTATCTTTCACCGGTGGCCGCTTTCAACCGGCTAACAAATGTTAAACGTTATCGCTCGGCGCAGGACACGCCTGTATCGGAAGTTTCTAGAACGTTATCGATGCTTCTTTCCGTTGCCTGTTTTCACCGACGCTTATGTTATCTGATTGTATGACCGACGCGAATTGTCTAGAACTTTCTGGAAGACACGCGGGCATCAGGGATTAATCTGGAACCTTCGATGACTCAGGTATAAAAGCCGACGCGCTTCGCCGCTGATCAGATTTTCGACGATCGCCGACTGTGTTCGCCGCTATCGTTGTGCTTTGAGTGTACCTTGCTTTTGTGGGCACAGGTTCGCCCAATAAACAACCAGTTTCGTCGTACACAGTTTTACGACTGTTTTCTTCAGCGTCACTACTACGTGACATCTGGTGGAGGTGCTTTTGTGTCCATGCAGCGGACGCCCCCGCAAAGCCGTGACCCAAGCCCGAAACCGGAGGACGAGACCAACGTCGCCAAGGACCAGCGAGCTAACCGTAGGCAGCAATGACTTTTGCCAGAATACGGACTTCTTCCCGAGAAGCCCACAGCGATCAAGGCCAAGCCAATGACCACAATGGCAGCCCCAGCGTCCCCCATCCTGCTGCAGCAACCTCGGGAGCCACCGACCTTCCGTGGATCATCAGCTGAAGACCCTGAAACATGGCTGGAGACGTACGAGAGGACCGCGACATTCAACAAATGGAGCGACGATGACAAGCTGCGCCATGTCTATTTTTCGTTGGATGACGCTGCTCGGACATGGTTTGAGAACAGAGAGGCTGATTTCCCTGAAGACTTGGGACCTATTTCGCGAGAACTTCGTGAGGACCTTCACGAGTGTCGTACGAAAAGAAAGGGCTGAAGTTCTCCTGGAAACCAGAGTTCAATTGCCGAACGAGAGCATCGCGATCTTCACGGAGGAGATGACTCGCCTCTTCCGCCACGCCGACCCTGACATGTCTGAAGAAAAGAAAGTTAGGTTCTTGATGCGGGGTGTCAAGGAGCATCTATTCACCGGATTGATGCGCAACCCGCCCAAGACTGTGGCAGAATTTGTTTCGGAGGCGACAACGATCGAGAAGACGCTTGAAATGCGAGCCAGGCAATACAACCGCCGTGCGCTGACAAACTACGCCGAAGCTCAAGCTCTAGGCGCCGACGACCTGCACGAGGCGATCAGAGCGGTTGTACGGGAAGAACTACAGAAATTATTCCCAAGATCGCAGCCTCAGGTAGCTTCAATCGCTGACATAGTTAAAGAAGAGGTTCAGCGATCACTGGAAGTGCCAGAAGTTCCGGCATCGCCTCAACCACAGCCGCAGTTCCGTCGTCCACCGCCGCCGCCGCCAGCACGCCTGCCCGTCGCCCAGCGCAGCTACCAGCGGAAGACGGACATTTGGCGTGCCCCCGACCACCGCCCGCTCTGCTATCACTGCGGGGAAGCCGGCCATGTCTACCGCCGATGCCCATACCGCGAGATGGGCCTACGAGGGTTCGCCGTCAACGCGCCACGCCGTCAGCTTGGCGAGCGACCACGTGACATCGCCGACTACCTTGCCGGAGCCCAGTGGCAACCACGATGACCCTCACGCTCGCCGTCACCAGGCCGCTACATCTCGCCGCATCGCCGCCTGTATGCCGGCCCAACCCGGGGCCGATCTCCCAGCCCATACCCGGGAAACTAAAAGCAGCAACCGATGGAGGTGCGGTTGCTGTACGACGCAATGCCGAAGATCCTCCTCCGCCGCCGACGACGACGACGATTCGCGAATCATCACGACGAGATATCAGCACGCCGCCTAGCAACAGCCTTGACAACACATCGCCGCCGCAAGAAGGCCTTCCGACGCGACGTAGCAGCAGCAGAGCAAGCCGACGCAGCCGTGATCCGACGCCACGAATTAACCGCAACGCCAGACGCCGGTCTACCGATCTAGACGTGCTCATCGATGGTCATAACGTCACCGCTCTCGTCGACACTGGCGCCGACTATTCAGTTTTCAGTGGCGCGTTCGCCGCCAAGTTAAAGAAGGTGAAGACGGCCTGGCAAGGACCCGATATACGGACAGCGGGAGGTCACCTAATAACGCCGGCTGGAATCTGCACAGCGCGAGTCACGGTAAACAACCGCACTTACCCGGCGAGCTTCGTAATCCTGCCGCACTGCTCCAGGGACGTCATCCTAGGCATGGACTTTCTAAACCAACACGGTGCAGTCATCGACTTAAGGTCCAAGTTGATAACGCTTTCAACACACAAAGCGATACCGCCGGATACAAGCATCAGTTACCATGCCTTGAATGTGCTTGAAGAACAAGTCACCGTTCCGCCTCGCTCAAGAGTAATGATTTCCGTCGGTACCGAAGTGTCTGCAGACATGGAGGGCGTCATCGAGGGCGATCATCACTTACTGCTCGACCGTGAAATTTGCGTCGCTAGAGGCATAGGTGAACTACGTGAAGGGAAAGCAAGGGTGATGCTCACGAACTTCAGCCCCGAATATAAGCACATCAACAAAGGCACCACGGTCGCCTACATCGACGAAATAGTACAAGCCAGCAGTGCTTTCGCCTTCACGGATTCTAGTGCACCTTCAACGACGACTGTAGTACCTGAACCAACTTTCGACGTCAATCAGAACCTTCCCAATCATAAGAAAGAACAGTTAAAAGCTCTGCTCCTGCAATACAAGGACTGCTTCTCGTCGTCGTCAAAAGTCCGACAAACCCCTGTCGCCAAGCACCGCATTATAACCGACGAATATGTCCGCCCACTCCGTCAGAGCCCGTACCGAGTTTCGGCGCGCGAACGCGAGGCCATAAGGCAACAAGTCGACGAAATGCTACGCGACGACATCATCCAGCCGTCCAAGAGTCCGTGGGCGTCCCCCGTGGTGTTAGTGAAGAAGAAGGATGGAACCCTACGTTTCTGCGTCGATTATCGTCGGCTCAACAAGATCACGAAGAAGGACGTATACCCCCTCCCACGGATTGACGACGCCTTGGATCGACTCTACAACGCAAAGTATTTTTCGTCGATGGACCTCAAAACCGGCTACTGGCAAATCGAAGTCGACGAGAGGGACCGGGAGAAGACTGCATTTATAACACCAGACGGACTGTTCGAGTTCAAGGTCATGCCGTTTGGTCTTTGCTCGGCACCTGCGACTTTACAACGCGTCATGGATACAGTACTGGCAGGCTTGAAGTGGCAGACTTGCCTCGGTCTATTTGGACGACGTCGTTGTGTTTGCCTCAAGCTTCGAAGAACACATGCGGCGCCTTGAAACAGTTCTTCAAGCAATCAAAACCTCCGGACTCACGTTAAAGCCCGAAAAGTGCCGCTTCGCATATGAGGAGCTCTTGTTTTTGGGCCACGTCATCAACAAGTCTGGAGTGCGCCCCGACCCTCAGAAAACTGCGGCCATCTCCAACTTTCCTCCGCCCGCTGACAAGAAGGCAGTGCGTAGATTTCTTGGACTGTGCGCCTATTACAGGCGCTTCGTCAAGAATTTTTCACGGATCGCTGAGCCACTGACGTATCTCACGAAGGCCGACGTCGAGTTCAAGTGGGAGACGCCGCAAGTCGAAGCATTCGAAGAACTGAAGCGACGCCTGCAATCGCCGCCAATACTTGCGCATTTCGGCGAAAACGCCGATACGGAAGTCCACACCGACGCAAGCAGCGTAGGACTCGGAGCCGTGCTTGTGCAGAGGACTGACGGACTAGAAAGGGTTGTAAGTTACGCTAGCCGGTCGCTATCGAAGGCGCAAGCAAATTATTCCACAACAGAAAAGGAGTGCCTCGCCATCATCTGGGCTACATCAAAATTTCGCCCCTACCTCTATGGCAGGCCCTTTAAAGTTGTGAGCGACCACCACGCCTTGTGTTGGCTAGCTAACTTGAAGGATCCTTCAGGTCGCCTCGCACGCTGGAGCCTGAGACTTCAAGCATTCGATATCACCGTCGTTTACAAGTCCGGGCGAAAGCACTCTGACGCCGATTGTTTGTCTCGCGCCCCCGTCGAACCGCCGCCACAAGACGACCAGGATGACGACACTTTCTTGGGACCCATCAGTGCCGACGAATTCGCCGAACAACAACGAGCCGACCCGGAACTAAGGAGCCTTGTAGACTACCTGGAAGGCAAGACCGTCATTGTGCCGAAGGTGTTCAGGCGAGGATTGGCGTCGTTTTTCTTGCAAAACGACATTCTCCTAAAGAAGAACTTCTCGCCTCTCCGAGCCAACTACCTCCTCGTGGTACCCTCAGCATTGCGTCCAGAGGTTCTGCAAGCTCTCCATGACGACCCAACGGCTGGACATCTCGGTTTTTCACGCACTCTCGCGAGGATACAAGAAAAAAACACCGCATATTCACGGGGTGAATGATGATGAGTGGGCGAAGCTCCGGAGGGAATCATCGGTAAACCGTGAATCTTCCGTGTAATTCGCCCAGTCTCGCCGCACTAAATCGAACGATTGACTTCCACCAATGACATGCGCCATATGTGACGTCATTCATATTTTATAACAGCGCCCTTCATTATAATTGCACCATCTCCCGCTTAAGGGGACGCTAGCACAAACCCGTTAGAAACGTGCAGTACTCTCTAGTAAGGGGGAGAGGCCACAGCGTCTTACGCAGCCGTTTACACATGCCGGAACGTGCACCGCGTTTGCCGACGCCATCACATGACTGCCGAGAGAGTATAACCCCCGTATTCATAAACGCTCCTCGACTTGAACTTGACTTGCCACCGCCTTCAACGCGTTTCGAACGCGCTGCCCAAGGCGGTGGCAAGTCAAGTTCAAGTCGAGGAGCGTTTATGAATACGGGGGTAAGGCGGAGAGGCCACAGCGTCTATAATGTTGGGTATTTATTGTCATCGTGGTGCGTGTGTCCAGGTGTGCTTCGTGGCGTAGTGGTTAGCGCCGCGCGTTCGGAAGCGAGGGGTCCCTGGTTCGATTCCGCGCTACGGACACAACTTTCGGAATTTTTTTTCGCATAGAAGTAGACGTGGCTACCTACTACGACTACTACTACTACAGAGGAGGGACAGACCCACACCCTAAGGAGCTTCGCCCCTAAAATACTGCTACGAGGGACACATTCTGCCAGGGGCAGACGACAAAGAAGACGGTTCTGTCGGGTGCTGGTGGCTGTCCACCATCTTGGCTACTGTGTCTGTGTAGTGTAAATACAGCGTACATAGTCCCGCCTTGTGTCGTTTTACGTAACATCTTTGTGGTGGAGGTGCTGGGTAGTTCCCTGTTTCCATCACGGAGCTCCGCAACGGCCGCCTCATCACGCTTCCGACCATGTCAGTCGGTGCAGGCACAACGTCTTCACCCGCTGCCCCTCCCGTGGCTCCCACCTACATCGTTCTGCCTCCTGCTCGTGATCCTGGCGTCTTTTCCGGCCAGGATGGGGTTGACGTCGACAAATGGCTCAACCTTTACGAACGGATCAGCGCCAGCTACAGGTGGGACCCGACCCTTATGCTCGCCAACGTGCTTTTTTACCTCGATGGCCCACCACGGGTGTGGTTCGAGACGCACGAGGCGGACATTACAAGCTGGGACTCTTTCAAAGAGAAGATACGCGACCTTTTCGGTGACAGCACTGGCCGGCAGAATGCTGCGCGGAATGAACTTGCGACTCGTGCACAGACATCCTCCGAGTCATACGTCTCTTACATCCAGGACGTTATCGCTCTTTGCCGCCAGGTTGACGAGCACATGCCTGAGTCCGAGAGGGTTTCTCATGTGCTCAAAGGTATCGCTGACGATGCCTTTAACCTGCTCGTGTATACCAACGTTGATACCGTCGACACAATCATCAAAGAGTGTCGGCGGTTTGAACATGCCAAGAGCCGCCGTATAACCCAGAGATTCACCCGGCTGCCCAATACGGCTGCAAGTTCATCGTGTGATGCCGTTCGCCTGCCGCCAACATGTGACCACGTTACGCGTATTGTTCGTCGCGAGATTGAAGCTGCCTGTCCTGCACCTATTCCACCACCCGTGTTTACATCCCACGCCAGTGGCCCAACGCCACCTTCAGTGTCCCTCATTCAAGCTGTAGTAAGGCAGGAGTTTGCCAATCTCGGCCTTCCATCGGCGTGCCCACTGACTCGTCCTGACGCTCAGCCTTATTCCTCTGGACCTGCTCGACGATCCTACACCTCTCCTGTCTCCTTCCGCAACCCTGCGGAATGGAGAACGCCCGACGATCAGCCCATCTGCTTCTCCTGTCATCAAGCCGGGCACATTGCTCGTTATTGCCGTCGCCGTTGGACCTACGCATCTCGCCAGACCTCCATGCACTCTACTCCTTTTAGACGTCCAGCCGCTGGTTCCCCTACTTACTACTCGTCGTCCTCCCACGAGCCTCTTCCCTCTGACGCCACTGCTCCTGTTCGCCGCTTCTCCCGCTTCCCGTCGCCGCAACGCCGCCAATCCCGCTCTCCGCAGCCTCGCCGCTTTTCTTCGCCGTCCTTCTCTGGACGCTCGCCGCCGGAAAACTAGATAGTGCAGCTTATGGAGGTGAAGCTGCAATGCCGTCGTCCCCTGCAAATCCTCTGCTGACTCTCCCCACTCACCATAGCCTTCTAGAAGTCAAAGTCGACAATGTTCCTGTGACCGCCCTCATCGACACTGGTGCACACTTGTCTATTATGAGCGCCCCTTTACGCCGCCGCCTGAAAAAGATTATGACGCCGTCTACGACACCGACAATACGTGTTGCCGATGGTGGTGCTGTTCAAGTGATCGGAATGTGCACCGCCCGTGTTAGCATTGCCGGTCGTCACACTGTCGTACTTTTTGCCGTCCTTGCTCACTGCCCCCATGACCTTATCCTTGGCCTTGACTTTCTTTCGGCACACTCGGCCTTAATTGATTGTTCTTTTGAAACACTCTGTCTCGATCTTCCTCTTGTATCAGATGCCTGCGAAACGACCGTCAGCCGCTTAAGCCCCACCGCTTTTGTCCGTCTACCGCCTCGAGCCGTTACGTACGTGTGTTTGTCATCGACCCCACCCGTTCCTGACGGCGACTATATCGTCACTCCGATTACTGACGTACGCCTGACGCGCAATGTTACTGTGTCACATACCATCGCGACATTAGCTGGTAACTGTGTGTTCCTCCCGCTACTAAACTTTGGTCTGACCCCTCAAGTGGTGCCCCACAAGATGTCACTTGCCCACCTCACCGCTATAACAGACCATGACGTCAAGGTTGTTGCCATAACTGCGCCTGAAGAAGCTGAAGTTTCCCGGTCACCAATTTCTGACGACAGCATTTTTCGCAAAATGCTGTCGTCAGACCTTTCGCCTGACCAGGCCGACGCTCTCTGTCGGGTTTTGGCCTCATACAGCGACATTTTTGACATTCGTGATCGACCCCTGGGTCAGACTAAGATTGTCACCCACCGAATCAACACTGGCGACTCTTTGCCCGTTCACCGTCGACCTTACCGTGTGTCCGCATCAGAGCGCGATGTTATTCAAAAAGAAGTGGCGAAAATGCTTGCGAAGGACATCATCGAACCATCATCTAGTCCTTGGGCCTCCCCCGTCGTATTAGTAAAGAAGAAAGACGGCTCCTGGCGTTTCTGCATTGATTATCGGCACCTCAACAAAATCACCAAGAAGGACGTGTACCCTCTTCCACGTATCGACGACGCCCTCGACTGCCTCCATGGTGCCACCTTCTTTTCATCCCTGGACCTTCGATCTGGCTACTGGCAAATCGCTGTAGACGACCTGGATCGCGAGAAGACCGCCTTCGTGACCCCTGACGGCCTTTACCAATTCAAGGTCATGCCTTTCGGTCTCTGCAACGCACCAGCCACCTTTGAGAGAATGATGAACACACTGCTTCAAGGATTTAAATGGTCGGCGTGCTTATGTTACCTGGACGACGTGATAATTTTCTCTCCCACTTTCGCAACACACCTTGAGCGGCTTTCGACCATTCTAGCAATTTTCCGACGAGCTGGTTCAATTCCTCGAAGTGCCACTTCGCTCTTCGTCAAATTACTGTGCTGGGCCACCTCGTTGACGCTTCCGGTGTCCGACCAGACCCAGCGAAGGTACGCGCTGTCATGAATTTCCCCGTTCCTCGATCTGTCCATGACGTTCCTAGTTTCGTGGGGCTGTGCTCCTACTTTCGCCGTTTCGTAAAAAACTTTGCGGCGCTCGCACGTCCACTCACTGACCTTCTCAAGCAAGACGTCCCGTTTTGTTGGGGTCCTCTACAAGCTAACGCCTTCTCTGAGCTCATCGCCGCCCTAACGACTCCACCTATTCTTGCCCATTTTGACCCAGCTGCTCCTACAGAAGTACGCACAGACGCTAGTGGCCACGGCATCGGTGCAGTTTTAGCCCAAAACCAACGCGGCATTGATCGTGTTATTGCGTACGCAAGTCGTCTCCTTTCGAAATCTGAACGCAATTACTCGATTACGGAACGGGAATGTCTTGCCCTTGTCTGGGCGGTTTCGAAATTCCGTCCTTACTTGTATGGCCGCCCTTTTCGTGTTGTCACAGATCATCACGCTCTCTGTTGGCTTTCCTCACTGAAGGACCCTACTGACGACTTGGTCGTTGGGCGCTGCGCCTTCAGGAGTACTCTTACTCAGTTACCTACAAGTCTGGCCGCCTCCATCTGGACGCGGACTGCTTGTCCCGCTACCCTGTTGACCAACCAGACGGATCGGAAATCGAACCTAGCCCCTGCGTTATGTCCATGTCTCAGTTTCTCCAGATTGGTGACGAACAACGCCGTGATGCTTCTTTGCGATCGCTCATTGACCGGCTGGAATCGGCACCTAACGACGCCTCACTGCGCATGTTCGTCCTCGTGAATGGCACACTTTACCGTCGTAACGTCCAGTCCGATGGCCTTGAGCTGCTTCTCGTTGTGCCTAAACATCTGCGTTCAACGGTCCTGCATGAGCTTCACGACGAACCAACTGCTGGTCACCTTGGAGTATCCCGCACGTACGACCGTGTCCGGCGCCGCTTCTTTTGGCGCGGTCTCGCCCGGTCTGTTCGACGTTACGTGACCTCCTGCGATAAATGCCAACGTCGGAAACGTCCTGCTGCACCCCCTGCTGGTCTACTTCAACCACTCTCCATCCCGACCGAACCATTCTTCCGTGTTGGTTTAGACCTTCTCGGTCCTTTTCCTGAGTCAAGATCCGGCAACAAGTGGGTCGCCGTTGCTATCGATTATGCGACCAGGTATGCAATCACTCGAGCGCTCCCCACCAGCACTGCTACTGACGTTGCCGATTTTTTGCTCCACGATGTTATTCTACACCATGGCGCCCCTAGCCAATTGCTCACAGATCGAGGCCGTGCATTTTTATCCCGAGTAATCGACGATCTTTTGCGCTCATCCTCAACGCAGCACAAGTTGACCACCGCCTACCATCCTCAAACAAATGGCCTCACCGAGCGCCTAAATCGCACCCTCACGGACATGCTCTCAATGTATGTTTCCTCCGACCACCGTGACTGGGACCTGGCGCTGCCTTACGTGACCTTCGCCTACAATTCATCGCGTCACGATACCGCCGGTTATTCACCCTTTTATATGCTCTTTGGCCGTGAACCGACGTTACCAATGGACACCCTACTTCCGGCTGCTGCCGCGCCGCCTAGCGAATATGCACGTGATGCCATCGCTCGTGCCGATCATGCGCGTCAGATCGCCCGCTCTAGGCTGTCGGCCTCGCAAGCGACCCAAAAGCGCCTCTATGACAGCCGGCATCATGACGTTCGCTTCTCACCCGGTGCCTTAGTTCTCCTGTGGTGTCCATTCCGTCGTGTGGGCCTATCCGAGAAGTTGTTATCTCGGTACACGGGTCCTTACCGAATCATCCGCCAGGTCACGGACGTCACCTACGAGATTGTTCCCGTCTCTCCGACTTTGTCGCCTGCGATCGCTCCCAGTGACATAGTTCACGTCAGCAGGCTGAAAGCATACCACCCTCCTTCTGACGGCAATGTTTGAAGTGCGCCGAGACGGCGCTTCTACCGCCGGAAGTAATGCTACGAGGGACACATTCTGCCAGGGGCAGACGACAAAGAAGACGGTTCTGTCGGGTGCTGGTGGCTGTCCACCATCTTGGCTACTGTGTCTGTGTAGTAGTGTAAATAGTCCCGCCTTGTGTCGTTTTACGTAACACTATGCAGACTTCAGAACCCGCTGCCGCCCCCTGTCTTTTACGGAGATTTATATGAGGACGTGGAGATGTTGAGTGAGTTTGAACGCGTCGCTGCGACCAACTGCGGGGATGATGCACAAAAAACTCCGGCGGTGTGTACTTCAGATTAAAAGACGGAGCCCGAACATGGTTCCAAATAGGGAAGACGTGTTAACATCCTGGCGTGAATTACGACATCACCTTCTGGAGTGCTACAGGAACACCGACAGCCGCGAACGCGCTGAGCTTGAAATACAATTCCGCGTTCAGATGCCGAATGAGTCCGTCACCATGTACGTCGAAGATATGACTCGACTTTTCAAACGAGCGGATCCTGCTATGCCAGAGGACAAAAAGTAATACGCCACCTGATGCGTTGTGTAAAGGAGCACATTTTGCTGGTCTGGTGCGAAGCCCTCCAAAAAGTGTGGCCGAGTCACTGAAGCTGTGACGATGGAGAAAGTTCTTCATCAGCGGTCTGCCCTCTTCGACCGCAGGAGAATGCCACGTCAGCTCCCGAATTGTTGGCCACCTGTCGGGAGCGGTAGCACTGAATGGGTTCGCGAAATTGTTCGCTCTGTCGTCCGCGAAGAAATGGAGAAGCTGTACGGAGTGAGACAGCCAAGGTTGGCTCCATCGCCAGTTTTATCCGCGATGAGGTTAAGCAAGCACTGCACAGCCATCGATACCCACAGATGCCCAACGGGGCCACTGATGCGGGACCGGCCCTCATGTTCCCAGATATTCCGCCCCGTACGTATGCGGACTCCTTGCGAAACTCCATGCCTGTTTCTCGCCCCGCAGTCTCAATTCAGACGACGCCGCCAGGCGCCGTCTGCGCACGCTGGCTTGAACGTCGATGGTCACCGTGCACCCCCGCGGAAGTCTGATCTCTGGCGCACGTCGGATAGACGACCCCTCTGCTACCATTGTGGTGAGGCCGGTCACGTATACCGCGAGTGTCTTTATCGACAACTTGGTCTGCGCGATTTCTCCATCAACTCGCCTCGTCCTCAGGTTGGCCAGAGGCCAAGGGAAATTGATGAGTATCTGGCCCTGCAACGGGTACCTTTCACACGACGTCAATCGCGGTCACCATCTCCGAAGCGACCCTCACCCATTCGTCCACGTTTCGGGGCGGCGGCACAGGGCCGCTCGTCAAGCCCGCATCGGGAAAACTGAAGGCAGCGGCCTTCGGGGGCGAGGTCGCTGGAACTCAAAGCGCGGAAGACCTCTCATCGACGCTTGTACATAATGTCGCAGATTCACTGAAAACTGAAAGTTCTAAGCTTGCGGAAGACAACACATCGTTCACATCCCGTATGAGTGCTGTGGCAAGAATCGCCGGTTACCCCATCTGAACTTGGTGGACCGAGTCTCGCTTGACATACCTGTGCTGATAGACGGTCTACAGGTCGCGCATTGGTGGACACAGGTGCCGATTATTCAAGTATTAGCGGGGAAATTGGCAACGATTTATAAGAAAGTATGACCCCTTGGAATGGAACGCGCATTCGCACAGCTGGAGGTCCCGTTGTTATTCCGCGGGCCGCTGTACTGCAAGAGTTAAAATTCGTGCGTCGACGTTTGTAGTCGCCTGCCTCGTCCTGCAAGAGTGTTCGCGTCAACTCATCCTCGGTATGGGACTTTTCTTCGCGAGTACGGCGCAATTATAAATCTTCGTGAGCGCAGCGTGACCTTCTCGACACTACGTGCCACAGAGAAAGACGCCGACAGCTGCCGTAAACCTGCGCTGCGTGTTGCTGACGACAGCGTGACATTGCCGAAACGAGCGACTGTTCCAGTAGAAGTCACGTGCGAAAGCCTTCGAGACGGGGACGCGGTCGCTGAAAGCAACGTCTCTCTTTTGCTGCTTCAAGGTGTATGCGCTGCCCGAAGCCTGATTCGCGTTCGTGACGGGCGGTCGCAAATACTCCTCACAAATTTCAACTACGAAAATCGACATCTTTTCCGCGGCACTACCGTCGCCTATGCAGATCCTGTCACCGACGTCGCAGAGTGCTTCGCATCCGAGGAAATTAATGGTGATGACAATTTTATTGCGATAGCAATTATATGGACACTCCAAAGCAGATTTCTGCCGTCGGCGTCGCCGTCGCCGTCGCCGTGAGGTTCCGTATGACGTCAATGGAGATGAAATCGTCGCCGCGCGCCGCCGAACGCTGTATGTGCGAGTGCAAGGGCGCGAGGGACGCGCGCTTTCACGGGGAGTGAACGCACGGCGAAGAAAAAACGCGCGTTCTGCGCCGTGCTCCCTTCAGGGCTGCAGAAGTAGACGTCTCTGTGTCTTTCCTCCTTTACAATCACCATATAAGTAGAGCAAACGCGCCCTCTTCCGACGCGCGAAAGCCTGCGGGGGGGGGGGGGGGGGAGGCGACGTTTAGCTGCGGCACCAAGTGCCTATTTATATCAGAGGTTCCAGCAACAGTCACCAACGCCACACGCATTTCGTGCGAACGCCGGCAAAACGCCGACGGCGTCGACAACAGTTCTGCGTGTTGCCGGTGCTGCTGCATGTCCAAGTTTATACAGCTGATTAAGCTACAATCACTACTCCGTATAGCTCTCTACAAATTTGCTATCACAATTGATGCTTCGCCTTTAAGGTGAAACTGCGACAACTTTCCTTGACCGCATCGACGTCAATTCGAAGGTCTCCGACGACAGGAAAGCTGCACTTCACGACCTTTTAAAGGAATTTCAGTCTTGCATCGCGTCTTCGTCTTAAGTCCGCCAAACTCCCCTTACCAAGCAATGAATAATTACCGAGGATGATGCGCGCCCTATCCGACAACATCCCTACCGTGTCTCTGCTAAAGAACGCGAGGCGATTCAGACGCAACTAAATGAGATGCGCGACTATGGAGTCATTTAACCATCCAGCAGCCCGTGGTCATCGCCAGTGGTTCTAGTGAAGAAGGATGGAACACTGCGTTTCTGCGTGGATTACAGGAAGCTAAACAGCATCACAAAAACGACGTTTACCCGCTCTCTCGGGTCGATGACTCTCTCGACAGGTTGCGGTACGCGAAGTACTTTTCATCCATTGATTTAAAAAGTGGCTATTGGCAGATTGAAGTTGATGAGCGAGACCGAGAAAAGACGGCGTTTGTAACCCCAGACAGCCTTTATGAATTCCGAGTTCTTCCTTTCAGCCTCTGCTCTGCTCCGGGTACTTTCCAGAGGATGATGGATACCGTTCTCGCGGGCTTGAAATGGCAAAGCTGTCTTGTTTACCTCGATGATGTCGTCATATTCGCTGATACCTTCGAAAAACACCTGAAGCGCCTAAGAATGGTAATGGAAGGAACTCGCTCAGCTGCACTCACTTTAAAACCTCAAAAATATCATTTCGGTTATGAAGATCTGAAATTCTTTGGACACGTCGTGAGTGCAGATGGAGTTCGCCCCGACCGGGACAAAACTGCAGCCGCCGCCGCTTTTCCTGTACCATCAGACAAAAGAGCAGTTCGACGTTTCCTTGGCTTGTGCGCTACTATCGTCGATTTATTGCCAACTTCGCCAAGATAGTCGAACCGCTCACGCGACTCACCCGAGACGATGTACCTTTTGCATGGACCACAGAGCAAGAGACAGCTTTCGCAGAGCTACGACAGCGCATGCAGACAGCACCTGTACTTGCCCATTTTGATGAGGATCGAGGCCGATACAGAGGTCGACACAGATGCTAGCAACGTCGGACTAGGGGCTGTCCTTGTACAAAAACATGGCCGTGTTGATCGCGTCATAGCTTACGCCAGTCGTACTCTCTCTCGAGCCGAGTCCAACTACTCTACTTCAGAGAAAGAATTCTTGGCAGTCGTGTGGGCAACGACAAAATTCCGGCCTTACCTTTACGGCCGTCGCTTCAAAGTGGTGACTGATCATCACTCGCTGTGCTGGCTGGCAAATCTCCGAGATCCGTCTGGCCTTCTTGCTCGGTGGAGTTTGCGCTTGCAGGAGTTTGACATCACTATTGTCTACAGGTCCGGGCAAAAACACGAAGACGCCGATGCGCTTTCCCGCGCACCTGTGGGAAACCCTGCTCTGAGCTCTGAGGATGACGATGGTTTCCTCGGGGCCATTTCTGATTCTGACTTCATGTCCAGGAAGCAAGCAGACGAAGAATTACAGCCTGTTATCGACTACCAGGAAGGCCGAGGGTCTCAACTTCCTCGGCATATTGCTCGCGAGTTATCCACCTTCTCTCTCAGAAGGGGCATCCAGCATAAGAAAAATGCCCGCTGCAGTGACAAAGCCTTTCTCCTTGTTGTGCCTACTGACATGCGTGACGACATCCTCTTTGCATGCCACGACGAACCCACGTCAGGACACTTGCGCTATTCGCGGACTCTCGCGCGGGTGCGCCAGCAGTACTACTGGCCACGACTTTCGTCTAGCGTACACCGCTATGTGAAAGGCTACCGCGAGTGTCAGCGCCGCAAGACACCACCTGTGAAGCCTGCGGGCCTACTCCAACCAATTTCACCACCTAGGACCCCGTTCGACCTCGTGGGAATCAACCTTCTAGGACCTTTCCCTTTTTCCTCTGCTGGAGACAAATGGATGGTCGTTGCAATGGATTACCTCACTCGTTACGCCGAGACAAAAGCACTGTCCCGCGGCACGGCTTCCGAAGTCGCAAAGTTTTTCGCACACCACATCGTCCAGCGGCATGGCGCCCCATCGTGTGTGATCACGGACAGGGGCATATCATTCACAGCAGGCATGATGGAGGACATTTTCAGACTGAGCTGCACGAGTCATCGGAAGACAACAGCCTGCCATCCACAAACGAATGGTCTGACGGAGTTGTTAAACAAATCATTAAACAAACAAACAATCACATGCACAATACTTCACACAATACTTCACACAGTAGCTCTTGTGCCGGTGTGGCATTGAGTCAATGCTTTCAGACGGGGGGGGGGGGGGGGCAAATTCCACCTAGTGTTTTGAGGAGAAAGCACACGGAGAAGACGAGAAAGTAGAGGATCCTACTGAACGGTTTTGAGCCAGGACTAAACCACCTTGTCACCTTGCTCGCATTGTCATCCAAGAGCGTGACAATTTGAATCCGGAACACAACACGGAAAGGCGACTATACCGGGGCGCTAGTCTTCTCCGCAAAATTCATAAAGAAAACAAGAGCGCTTGTTTTGTTGATGCAGCAAGACATACAGACAGAAAAGCTTTCACGGTAGCTCTCGTGGACAACACGGCCAAGACCATGAACTCATCCACGGTTATCACAAACAGCCCAGAGATTGCCGAGCACACAGCAATCGCCCTGGCGTTAACGGATACCCGGAGGCCATACATATACAGTGATTCTCGTAGTGCAGTCAGGGCCTTTCAGAAATGTGTAATCTCGCAGCAAGCCTTACATATCATACAAAAGAGCAAAATCCACTTCCATTCAATCTGCTGGTTCCTTGCACACCTGGGAGACATCGAGAAGGCCCCCCTGAATCTCAACGAAATGGCCCATAAGAGCGCGCGAGAACTAACCCTCCGCAGCGCCGCCCTCACGGGTCAGGACCATTTTCAAGAGAACAGGGACGCCCCACTCACATATAACGAGCTCACTAAACACTTCTACCTCAGCCGAAGGGAATTTGCCACACCACATCTCACACTCAAGAGACCACAAGCACTCACTTTGAGACTACTTCAAACCAATGCATACCCCACACCCAAACGCCTACACTACTACATGGTGGAACGATTCCCCTATACACAGTGCGCGAACTGTAATGAACCACTTGACCTCAAACATATGCTCTGGCCATGCGACCGAACTACCAACGCCGATTGCACTCAGGATCTGGCCAGGTTCGAGGCTGCCATTCGCAGTCCGGATCTGGTTGAACAACTTTGGGCCACGACGTGGCCGCGAAGCTCCGTCTTCCGGTCCCGACGTGTGATTAGCCCTTCTATGGGTCACCACATAGCTTTCCAGGACCAAATGAAGTTTTCCATCCATTCATCCATCCATCTCCGCCGTGCGTTCACTCCCTGTGAAAGCGCGCGTCCCTCGCCATCGCGCGCCTTAACTCACACATTCCTCGCCTGTGCTCTCCGCCGTACGTTCGTTGGCTGTAGTAATATTACTCAAAAGCGCTTGTTCTTTGTTTTTATTTTAAGGTTTTATATGCTGTATAAGCGTATGCGGTGTTTCTCCGTGCCGATGTATGTGGGTCAGATTTTCGTCTGTGTACTATCATAAAAACAAGAAACACAGTAATTTCTGCAGAAGCTTAACGATCGTGCAAGCGCTGTGGCAAATGTCAAAGTGCGCACACATATGTGCAAACAAGTTACAGCAGAATTGATTTAACGATGACTGCATTGCGATTAACATTCCAATAGTGTAGAGACACACCATATTTCTGCAGTCAAGTTTATTCGTAGCGGCAAGCTTATCTTCAGCTGTTATTCTGCGCCTTCTGTTGCTTTGATTACACGTGACATAATCCGTTATCCTCCCTTGTTACTATGTCGCTCGCTTGCCAAGGTAGCCCATAAGATTGGCGACATGGCTACGACTTTATGACGCCGACTCACTGATGACGATGAAATCACGAAGAAGGATTGAGGTCAATGGAACGACAAAGGCGGTACGACGACATCGGCACAAGGGCCATGAGAGGACACTTCCTAAAGGGTGACGATGGTACAGTGACGGCCGCGTGACGCGACGTGAGGACAATGGGATGATGACTAATCTATGACGACGACGGAATGACGACAAAATGGATGACTAGGCTGGAATGACGATGATGGTACAGCTACGACGGCATGATGACGATCACATGACAACGGGCGCATGATACCGACTGCATGACGACAGCGCAATGGCGACGATCGTATGCCAACGGCGGAATAATCCCGACTGAGTGACGGCAGCTTCGTTACGACAGACTTGTGAAGGATGGATATTCATTGAATGCACAATTCACTATCCAAAAACCAATATGAGCAGATCACTGGGAATGAATACAAACAGTTCACTCAAAACACCACTCACTCATCAAAACTTAGCCGATAAGGCTCCTTCACGACACGACTTGGCCTAGCCTGTTCGCAAATGTTTCTGTTCTGTCCTTCGCACCCACGTGGTGACTGGGTTTCCCCCTGCTGTAGCTGGATGAAGCTGGGGCTGTCTGTCCATGCCTCAGGTCATACGGATACCGGTGAGGGACAGGGTAAGGCAATAACTTGCCCTCTATTACGACGCATGGTGCCATTGCTTGCTTCTGGGTAGGATTTTGGTACCGGCATTTCGTGAAGTGCCACTCCCCTAGTGTGCTTAGCTGGTATGCTCACTTCCTGACCAGGCTGCAGTTTGCTCACTTGTCTATCTCGATGACGCTTGTCATAGTAGTACTTCTGCTTTGCTCTCTCCTCAGCATCCTTTTGATGCTGATGTCGTAAGTTTGAGGTTGGAGTCGGCTATGAGAAGAAGGCACTGGGTGTCGTCAACCTACGTTCCATTAGCAGCTGAGCGGGGCTAAGACCACTAGGCCCCGGAGTATTTATTTAATTTATTAAAGCTAGATAGGGGTCCTTCTGCTTTTTTAGCATTGATTTTACAGTTTTCACTGCCCTTTCCACTTCACCGTTTGATTGAGGGTACCTTGGGCTCGATGTGTGGTGGCTCCACTCATATGTCACTGAAACGCGCTTGAAGTATCAGCAATTTACCTTAGGGCCATTGTCACTGACAAAAGCGTGCACGGTACTCTCTGACTACCAAAGACACTCTTCAGGTGCTCAATGACTATAGTTGAAGTTGTGCCTCTGTTCAGTCGGTAGAGTTCTATGAACCTTGTAAAGTAGTCAATGATCAGAAGGTGAGTATGAGGATGCCACTCAATGAGGTCTACCTTGAATTTTTGGCATGGAAGCTGAGGTGTGGTAAACTGTGTCATGGACTGTGCATTTGCGTCTTGAACTTAGCAGATGGTGTGCATTTCTTGACAACATCCGCCAAAGCGCAGCTTATTCCAGGCCGCGAGATGGATTCTCTGGATTTTGCTCGGAATCCTGTTAGTCCTTCGTAACCTGCATAGGTGCAGTGAAGCATTTCCCGACGTCGGTTGTTTCGTATGATTATTCTGCTACCCATAAGGAGGAGACCATTTCATTCTGTTCACAGGTGTACCTCAGGGCACAGTTCTTGGGTCGCTCCTATTTTTAATCTACTGTAATGACTTGCCAATTACTGAAACTTCTGTAATACATCTTTTTGCTGATGATTGTGTCCTGTACCGCCCTATCAATAACCTCGTTGACGTAACTTCACTTCAAGAGGATCTCTTTCATATTAAAAACTGGTGTGCTACTTGGCTCATGTGCCTGAACACTAATAAGACTGTACATATTTCATTCCACCGCCGACCTAACTACATCCCCCCTGCCTACAAGATTAATAACAGTGCTATATCTACCACGACTCCTTCAAGTACTTGGGCATTCACCTCTCCAAAGATTTGTCTTGTACAAATCATGTAATCACATAATCAATTCAGCTAACAAAACTCTTGGTTATCTTCGCCGTAATTACGGCAGTGTGTCATACTTGGACCTCTTGACAGTGTGTCTGCTGTTGAAATATTCTTGCCTGGAACACGGGAGATGCTGTAGGAGTGTCGCATCAGACGAAGTTTGAACAGTTGGCTTGTGGTCCGACTCAAAAGGAAATGCCAGGCCACGCAGCTACTCGTCGAAATTCTTGGCTGCTCGAGCGAGTACTAGTGCTTCTTTTTTTAATTTCAGAGTAATTTTGTTCCACTTTAGTCAGGGACCACGATGCAAATACAACTGGCCGCGGGAGCCGTTGATGCAGATCTCGAAAAAATGCGCAGTCTCGGTACTTTTCAGCAATTGTTGTACCGCTCCCAGAAAAGCTTCATTTTCGCTTTGGGTCAACTGGTCAAGCATCGCTACATTCCGCTACTTCCCCCGGCAGGCGCTGTCGAAGTGTCCCTTGCGATGAAACCGCAAGTTGCATTTTTGGCGCCTTACTCAGAACAAACGTACAATTCTCGGCCACAGTACCCGCGTGACCTTTGTCTGGTGACCGGCTTTCGGCTGGGGATCGCCTCAACTTATTTTGGCTTTCTTCTCCTTTTGAGTGCGTCGACGGCTGTTGGCTGTACTTGCTCTTTCAGCTCGCTTTGTTTTTTTAAGTATCGCTACTCCTAGCCCTGGCAACTGCTGCTGCCAAAGTAGGCTTCGGGTCCGTTTCAAGAGCTTCTGTCAAAGGCTGATCCCGGAGACCAACTACAAACCTTTCACGAACCATACGCTCTTTGATGTCGTTGAATTCGCAACGGCTTGCAAGCTCGTGTGGAGTGATGACAAACTTGACTGTTTCGCCTGTCTCTTGTTTTCGTCAGTTGAAGCTTGCACTCGCATAACCCACGTTCTTTGTATGAACGAAATGCGCATGAAACTTCTATTTTACGGCATCAAAACGTTCAAGTCCTTGTTGCGTAACGTTTAGGAACCGTGGAGTTTCACGCTCCTTTCGACCCATGGTGCACAGCATCGTTCTTGCTTGTACTTCGGCATCGTTTTCCTGGAGGCCCGACGCGTAGATGTAGTCTTCCAACTCCTCTATCCTGGCGGGCCAGTCACTGGGGTTGGTGGAGCCGAAGAACGCCGGCGGCTTGAGTCTAGCCACTTTGGTGCGAAAAAGTGGCCACTTCTGACACGATGTCAGGTCCCGAGCCAAGTGGGAGAATGACTTTATTCCAAAATGACGTCCCTACATATACAGCGTCCGTTACTCCCTGAGGCGCCCTACCGGCGAACATGGTATTACAATAACTGACCATAGATCGACGGCGACGGCATCACAACAAGGGCAGGACAATGAATACATGACGACGACTGTACGACGACGGCATAATGACGACGATGACATGACAATAGTATGAGGACAATTGGATGACGACGAGTGTATGAGGACAATACCGCGACGAAGACTGCCTCACGAACCATGTATGGCTATGATTGCATGACGACTACATGACGACAGTCTGATGACGAAGCTGGAGTGATAACAATGGAACGACCATGACTACATCCCGACGCTGGGGTTACAATAAATTCATTACGACTATATTACGACTGTAGCGTGAAGACAAACAGGGAAGTCGACGATCCAACGAGCATGATGGCATCACGATCAGGAGTACATGCCTAGTGGCCCAAGCTATAAGACAACTTGGACCACTTGGTCGGTGTACAAGGCGCGACGACGACAGCATGACGACAGTAAGGTTCTGAAGGTGGAATGACGGCGACTAATTATAATGACGGCATCATGACCAGAAACGCCAACCTAGAGACCCAAGCTGGTAGATAACTTGGGCCGATGTGCCGTCGTAGAGGCCGATATATAGGGATATATATAAGTAGATAAGCTCAAAACTACTGAAGTAGGCAAAGAATTGTAATCACATTAAAAACAATAACGACAGACCTCGTCTCAGGATGACTGTCAACGGTAATGCGAATTGCACTCGAGCAATGTACCGAAAGACCATATTCCTGATGTTCCGTTTGTTCAACACGTGTAGTGGTGATTCGGAGAGTTTCGTCGATTTGGCTACATACCACACTTCTCCATGACGCTGACGCACTGCCGATGGAATGAGGAAAGATTGATATCGATGGAACGACAAAGCCGTATATAGAAAGACGACGGCATGACGACAATGAGACGCCGATTCTGAAATGACGACCATGGTTTAACGACGACAAGGTAACGACGACGACATGATGACAATGAGATGGCGACGATGGTGTGACGACGACGGAATGACAACCGGATAAAGAAGCGAAAATGACGATTTCATGAAAAAGTTGTCGCAGTTTCACCTGAAAGGCGAAGCATCAGTTGCGATAGCAAATTTGTAGAGAGCTATACGGAGTAATCATATTAGCTTTATCAGCTGTATAAACTTGGACATGCAGCAGCACCGGCAACACGCAGAACTGTTGTCGACGCCGTCGGCGTTTTGCCCGCGTTCGCTCAAAATGCGTGCGGCGTTGGTGACTGTTGCCGGAGCCTCTGATATAAATAGGCACTTGGTGCCGCAGCTAAACGTCACCTCCCTTCCCTCCCCCTCCCCCCCCCTCCCCCACGTCTCTCGCGCGTCGGAGGAAGGCGCGTTTGCTCTACATATATGGTGATTGTAAAGGAGGAAAGAGACGCCTACTTCTGCAGCCCTTAAGCGAGCACGGCGCAGAACGCGCGTTCGTTCTCCGCCGTGCGTTCACTCCCCGTGAAAGCGCGCGCCCCTCGCGCCCTTTCACTCGCACATACAGCGTTCGGCGCGCGGCGACGATTTCATCTCCATTGACGTCATACGGAACCTCACGGCGACGCCGACGGCAGAAATCTGCTTTTGACTGTCCATATAATTGATATCGCCATAAAAGAGGACATGGCGAGCACGGTATGACAAAGAGTGCCTTATAGCACACGTGTGAAAGCGATGGAAGAACAACGACGACATAATCATTACTGAATGACATCATGATTAAGGTGGAAGATGAACAAGGAATGACGTCAATGGATCAATGAAGGTGGTATTACGACAACGGCATCACGACATTGAGATGACTATACCGCAGTGATGACCATGGTGAAACGACAGCGTTACGACAATAGAATGACGAGAAGGATCGGCGACGAATGCATGGCGACGACTGTATGACGAAGTTGCAGTGACGACGATGACAAAACAACGACGTGAAGACAATAGGATAACTACGAGTGTATGATCACAATGGCGTGGCGACGACTGAATCATGAAAGCGGTATGATAAGGATGGCTTGACGAGAGTCAGATACGTAGCTGGAGTAACGATGATGACACGACCATGACAACGGTCTAACAATCGAGGCATAATCGCGACAGACGATGACGGCATGACAACGGGCGCCGTGCTACTGCAAGGTTACCATGACGAAGGTGTGGTACTACTATGCCTATAGTTAATATAACCAACTCTAGAGAAAAAGCTCCCCCTAGCGCTCATGCATTGAAATCGGGAACCGAAAGGGCGCCGCTATGTTGCTACCCTATGCAGGCGCGCAGGCACAGACGACGAGATGCGATTCAGACGAGGAGCGCAATCAACGCGATCCAGAACCTCCGTCATTGTGGTAGCGCCATCTAGTTAAAACGCCTGCAAACGCAGCCTTTCAGAAACCGTTAATTTTACATCAACTTTTTCTAAATAACCACCCGATCTTTCTAAAAAATATACGGAATGAAGTTCAAACGTCCGTGCCTAGGTGCTACGTGTAAGTGCTTGCTTTTTATTTTAGTGCTAAAATAATGAGTCGTGGCAACATGCTGGCACCTTTGCGGTTCCCGCTGTTTTCACACAGATTTTTCTCTAGAGTCACTATACTAACTCTATGCTATTATGAATCCGTGCCTACTGGTCTTACCTATTAGAGAGCTTGGTCGAATGAGTCGGCATAAAAAGGCGTAACGACGACGGCATGAGATCATTAAGATCACGAGGCCGGAATGACGACAATGGAACGACCACTATGGCATCAGGACCAGGAGTGTATACTGTCACGTAGTAGTGACGTTGAAGAAAACAGTCGCAAAACTGTGAATGACGAAATTGACCTTTTATTGGGCGAATCTGTGCTCATAAAAGCAAGTTGCACTCGAAGCACAACGACAGCGGCGAACGCAGTTGGCGATAGTCGAAATCTCATCACCCGCGAAACACGTCGGTTTTTATACATGAGTCATCGAAGGTTCCAGATTATTCCCTGGAGCCCGCGTGTATTCTAGAATGTACTAGACAATTCGCGTCGCTCATACAATCAGATTACATAAGCGTCGGTTACAACAGACAACGAATAGAAGCATCGATAACGTTCGAGAAACTTGTAATACATGCAGGCGTGTCCTGCGTCTAGCGATAACGTTCAACGTTTATCAGCCGGTGAAAAGCGGTCAGCGGTGAAAGATAAACATGTACACGTGTCAATACCCTCCCCTTAAAAAGCATCGTCCCGATGCTACAAACAAAACCCGAAAGCGGAAACCTAACCACGCGTAATAAAGAAAGAAAACAACAACAACAACAAGAAAACAACTAAGTTCCTAAGTTCGTCAACGGGAGTAGAAAGGCTTAAGACGCACCACGTGGATGACTTCAGGTCGTGCCCGGCGCCGCTGTGATTGCGAAATACCGTCTGGCACGACCTCATAGTCCAGTGCGCCAATACGTCGGATGATCTCATATGGTCCAAAATAGCGACGTAAGAGTTTCTCGCTAAGTCCTCGTCGGCGTATCGGACTCCAGACCCAAACGTGGTCGCCCGGGCTGGTACATGACGTAGCGTCGCCGAAAATTGTAGTGTTGGCTATCGGTCCTCAGCTGGTTCTTGCTCCGCAGGCAGGCGAGCTGTCAGCCTTCTTCGGCACGCTGCAAGTAGGCGGCAATGTCGAGATTGTCTTCGTCGGTGACGTAGCATGGCATCACACGTCGTCGCTGGGTTACTTCCGTAGACCAGGTTGAACGGCACTATGTGCGTTGTTTCTTACACGGCCGTGTTGTATGCGAAGGTCAGGTAAGGAAGGGTGGCACCCCACGTCTTGTGTTCGACGTCGACGTACATTGCCAGCATGTCGGCGATGGTGTTATTTAGGCGCTCGGTGAGCCCATTCGTCTGCGGGTGGTGGGCGGTGGTCCAGCGATGGCTTGTCTGGCTGTATCGCAGGATGGCTTCAGTTAATTCTGCCGTAAAGGCCGTACCTCTGTCGGTGATGAGGGCTTCGGGTGCACCGTGGCGCAGGAGGTTGTTCTCAACGAAGAATCTGGCTACCTCGGCTGCACTACCTTTGGGCAAGGCTTTTGTTTCGGCGTATCAGGTGAGGTAGTCCGTAGCTACAACGATCGATTTATTCCGCACGTCGACGTCGGGAAAGGCCCCAGTAAGTCCACCCCGATCTGATGGAACGTTCGGCGAGGTGGTTTGATCCGCTGTAGAAATCCGGCTCGCTTTGTCTGAAGTGTTTTGCGTCGCTGACAGTCTCGGCATGTCTTTACGCAATGGGCGACGTCGGCAGTGAGGCGAGGCCAGCGGCATTTTTCTTGTATCCTCGCGAGCCTGCGGGAAAAACGGAGGTGTCCAGCAGTTGGGTCGTCATAGAGAGCTTGAAGAACCTCTGGGCGCAGTGCTGAAGGTACCACGAAGAGGTAGTTGGCTCGGAGTGGCGAGTTCTTCTTTAGGAGGACGTCGTTGTGCAAGAAAGAGGACGCCAATCCTCGCCTGAACTCCTTCGCCACAACGACTGTCTTGCCTTTCAGGTAGTCTACAAGGCTCCCTTGCTCCGGTTCGACTCGTTGTTGTTCTGTGAATTCGTCGGCACTGATGGGTCCCAAGAAAGTGTCATCATCCTGGTCGTCCTGTGGTGGCGGTTCAACGAGGGCGCGAGATACGCAGTCGGCGTAAGAGTGCTTTTGCCCGGACTTGTAAACGACGGTGATATCGAATGCCTGAAGTCTCAGACTCGATCGTGTGAGGATCATTCAAGTTAGGTAGCCAACACAAGGCATGATGGTCGCTCACAACTTTGAAGGGCTTGCCATGTAGGTAGGGGCGAAACTTTGATGTAGCCCAGATGATGGCGAGGCACTCCTTTTCGGTTGTGGAATAATTTGCTTCTGCCTTCGCCTGCGACCGGCTAGCTGTAACTTACAACGCTTTCTAGTCCGTCAGTCCTCTGCACAAGCACGGCGCCGGGTCCTACGCTGCTTGCGTCGGTGTGAAGTTTGGTATCGGCGCTTTCGTCCAAATGTACAAGTATTGACGGCGATTGCAGGCGTCTCTTCAGTTCTTCAGACGCTTTGACTTGCGGCGTTTCCCACATGATATCGACGTCGTCCTTCGTGAGGTACGTCAATGGCTCTGTGATCCGTGAAAAGTCTATGACGATGCGCCTGTAATAGGCGCGCAGTCGAAGAAACCTACGCACTGCCTTCTTGTCGGCAGTTGGAGGAAAGTCAGTGATGGCGGCAGTTTTCTGTGGGTCAGGGTGCACTCCAGACTTGTTGATGACGTGGCCCAAAAACTACTATACCTCAAACTCCAGCGCAAGGCGCCCATACCACATGGACTGGATGACTGCTCCCCGCCGCTGCACCATTTTATACCCTCATGGTCGGCCTCCAGAAGGTTCTTTTGTCTTTTTTAGCGTGCATCACAGTGGAAGCTAGTGAACGTTCTAGACTTCACTGGCACCTTCCATCCGTGGCGGCGTCACTCGGCGTCACGTGACGATTTTCTTTCGCGTTCATTCGATAGTTCTCTAGAAGCCCGACGCGGCGGCCGTTTCCAGGGGCGAGGAGGGTTTTTCGCCGACGGCTTGCCACCCTCTTAATGTGGATCCACATAAGATCCACTTAGTAGCTGGAACTTTTTCGCAAAAAAGTTCCAGTTATATATTTGGAACCACGTTCGACATACTTCAAAAAGTAGATGGAACAGTGCACCACTTATTTTTACTAATTGATTATGTGGATGGACGTTCCACATAAGATAATATGGAACCCTGTTCCGAATAAAAGGGTTGTTTCAGTTACTGGAACGTTGATCCATATAAAATAGCCATGGCTATATCCGGTGCGCCGTTCCAGGTACTTTCAGACCTGCTTTTTATATAAAACAATGTTCTAATAAACAGTTAGGAAGCTGTCTATGGGTTCCCACTTCTGCAGTATTTTTGCTTTCCCCTGTCAGTAAAAACTGAGCTCATATGTCAAGCTGGCTTGGCATGTGGCCTGCGGTGATACCAACAATTGGAAAGTCGAAATTTTGCAGCAGTGTGGTCCCCAACAGTTCCCAACAGTTGCCTATTAGAGCACAGTTCTATATAAAAGTAGGTTTGAAGTACCTGGAATGGCACAATGGAAATCTTGATTTCGCCCGCCGAATCCTGTTCTGGCCTTTAGCTGCATGTAAAAGAAACAGGGTACCTAAATTAAAACACCATGAAACAAATTCTTACAATGCTTTTCAACATGAGCAAACTTTATTGAGTGGCAGTATTGCATACACTGAAGACGTGTTGGTCTCAAATTTCATAGAAAATGACTAGTCAACAAGGAACAAATACCAAAAAGAAAAGAGACTAGGCATTAAGTGGCATTCAAGTGTATGCCCCTATATTAAAAAAGTGGGTAATAAAAATGGCCCGAGACATAAGTACACCACATTCAAATAAACTTGCACATCGGCTATGGAAAAAAGAAACATCAAACAAGGCTATGAAATATGCTGGCTTATCACAGGAAACAAGGTAACTCAAATTCGCAAGTACCCATATGCCATTTACCGAGTTTACGCATCCCCGTTCCAAAAGAATTCAGTACTCTAAGTATTATACGAAAAAGGCATAAAACAATGGGCTTACAGAGTTGAATTAGAACAAGGCCAATGAAAAATGTAGTGGATAAGTTATTAGTAGTTCCCCAAGATATCACACTTTGCCTGCTGAAAAATGGTTTACCAATGCAAGAAGTAGCAGGTGGTTGCTTATAAGCGTAATATCGCCAGCTGGCACTTTCACCATAGAGGTAACTAACATGTTGTCAGGCAATGTTTGAACAAGGCCTTTGAAAAATGAGTCTCACCTTGAGTTTAAGTAGTGCGTCAGGACAAGGGATTGGGTTGGTGGAATCGTGGTCACTTTCTGCAGGCTTCTCAGATACATTTTCATCCAAAGCAGCCGCGTTTTCCTCATTGCACTCACAGATCGCATGAATGCTTTCTGAAATAGCATGAGTCAACGTTGAAATAAATGGCGGTATATACCTGACATGCTAGTGGCCTCTCCAGATTATGCGGGAATCGAGTGCTCAATGTGGAATGGTTATAAATATGCTATTATACATCTAACATAACAAAATCCATAACGAATGTATTCACAATGTGTTTTTGTAATGCTGGTACCACATATAAACATTACTGTTCAAGTCACAGGATGTGATAAATTTTGTGTTGTGGAGCAAAATTTACGTTACAAAGGTGTGTCCAAATCTTATCCTCTAGGTATATATACCCTACGTGGTGGCATCAACCAAACTAGAACTGCTGGTGGATTAGGCTGCTGCATAAGATTCTCACAAATCATAACTACATACCCATTACATGCATCCACAGTGCATACCACAGCCATGACGCGAAGGGTTCGCGTAGAGACTGGAAATAATGCTTTCATTTTTATTTTTCATACAAAAGCAGGAATAGTTGTCACAAACTATCCAAGTGGACACAGCGATATTCGGTTTCTGCACAGGTTATTGTCGAACAGAGAACGTAGCTATGTTTGCAGATTATTAAGTTTGAGGACGCGCAGAAATGGCATAATTTTTGTGGGCACGTCATGATGTAAGAACTTATTGAGCACGTACGCGTTATAGGCAATTGTTCTGTCGTGCTACCAGAACTGACGTCCACGGCATAGAAAGGGCAGCACAATTTCTGAATACCAGGCCAGGCATGTGTTCCTCACTTCCTTCCCTCCACCAGTGAAATGTTTGTCTGAACTAATAAAAGGTGCACCAAAACAGTTACGAAGCGACAGCAGCGTGAACTCACGCTACTGCTAAGACAACCACTGTCCCTTCCATTTCTCTACGTCAGAGAGCAAGCTAAGGGTGGCGTGTACATAAGATCTGAAAAGGCCGATGGCATTGGAAGAAACAAGAAACTACCTAACGTACCCAGCCAAACCTAGTCAGTGCGGCCGCCAACGCCTTGAACTATCATTAACAGTTATGCGGAATGGAATCTTACTCCTTGGTGCATCCTTGGTGCATTACACGCGCGCAAGTGGCAAGGACAAAGATTCCCGGGACAAAGATCCCGGTTTTGCAAGCACTGTAGATCGATGCTACCTAGCAGAATAAAACAACAGCGGGAATAACCCACAAGTTTTAAAAATACCGATACCTCCAAGGACGCAAGCTCTGACAAATTTGCTTGGAAGTTGCTAAGCGTGTGAGTGCGCGGTGATCGCGAGCGGCAAACACGCGGTCGCACAGTGCGAAGATCCACACCCGCTGTCAGCTAAAGCGACCGTCAATATCTTACTAAGCAACATACTGTAAAGCTGTAAGGGGGCTTACAGATTACTGGGAAACACGCGAACCAGCAGCGTGGTCGGAGTAATAAATGTCGAGCGGATTCCGGCCTACGAGCACGCAAATTGACGCGAATTACCGTTAACCGATTACGTTTCGCCAAAACAAAGTGAAGTTTCACGCGCCAAGACAAAGTGAAGTTGCACGCTACGAAAGAAATTTCCGAGCAGAATTTAAGACAGCGTAAATGACGAATTAAGCATATTATTCGATTTGTCTTTTCGCCCTTGGTGTCGTGATCCACAATTTGGCGGAAAAACTGCCATCATTCTGTCATTTAGATTGCTCTATTACGTGCTGGAAACAAATCCGCCGGGATGGTACTCAAATTAGCTATGGGACTATATAAGCAGTAATTGTCTTCGTGGAGCGAGTTTGGCAGGCGCGCCAGAATTGAACTGAATACAGAGAGCAGCGTAGCGGTATCCTACCCGACACTATGATATTTTTGGTTTCACTGAACAACAACCGTAACGAGCACATAAATATGCATCACTGACCTTTGTTTGCGCCTCCTGGCAACTCCACCACTCCGCTTCGTCGTAACGGTTCCCGCCAAACTGGCAGACAGAACACCACCGTAATTTCTCATCAGGCGTGGCAAGGTAAGTTCGCATCAGGCGCGGCAAGCGCCACTACACTTTGTCTGCCACTGCGTTTCAGTGTGTCACAACGCAAACCGCGCCGGCGATAAGGTGGCGCCGGCGAGCCGGCGAGGAGAGCTCGTCAGACGTCGCGAATGCGCATCTGGAGGTAGCGATTGGATGGACGATGTGCACCGGGGCCAGCCCGCGGAAGAGCGCGTGAAAACTTCGCGGCCGTCGCTGGTTTTTTTTGTCCGGAAATGACAACGCGCCGCGCGCCCTCAGGGCACAGTGTTTAGATATTGACGCGAAGTAAGCTGCCCACTACAGGCACAAGATCGCCAGAGAGAAGATGACCAAGGGCGCAGGTGTGCGCGCGTTCTCTTGAGTGTCGAAGAAGGCTGTTCTCTTTCGGCAAGTTCGTATTAATCATCTTCGTGACATTTTACTGGTGGAGGTGCTGGGTATGTGATACCATTGCCGGAGACGCAGCGTACCCCTGACTTATACCCAGTAAGTAGTCCGGGAGAGATTACTCCTGTGCACGTACGCACCAGCCGCCGTCTTCAAGGGCTCCAACCACAGCACGGTCTGTTGCCCGATCGTATTCGGACGATGAACCTGAGCCCACAGCCTCCTGCTGCTGCGGCTGTTTTGCCGGCGCAGATCATCTTCAACCAGCCACAGACGCCGATTGCGTTTCACGGAGATGCTACTGAAGACGTGGAAGATTGGCAAGACCATTTCGAGCGGGTCGCCGAATGCAAAGGATGGAACGAAGACCGCAAGTTGCGCAACGTGTACTTCGCGCTCCAAGACTCCGCGAGGACGTGGTTCCATAATCATGAAACGACATTGACTTCGTGGCACGAATTTCGACAGCAGCTGGTCGCCACATACTCCAACATGGACAGGAAGGAGTGAGCGGAGCTGGCAATACAGGCAAGATTCCAAGCCCCGAACGAGAGCGTCACCACGTATACTGAAGACATGGCTCGGCTGTTCAGACGTGCGGATGCCTCAATGGCCGAAGACAAGAAGGTGCGACATTTGATGCGAGGTATGAAGCAAGAGACCTTTGCTGGACTTATTCGGAATCCGCCCACAACACTTGCAGACTTCCTTGCTGAAGCGACAGCAATAGAAAGGGCCCTTCGACAGCGTGCCAGACAATACAACCGCAACGTGATGGAACTTTCACACAGCCCCTCTAGCATGACCTCGGAAAACCACCTCGAGGACTTACGCGAATTGATCAGGGCTGTGGTAAGAGAAGAGCTCCACAAAATGCAGGTAACCGACGCGCCGACAGCCCGAATTTCTGTGGCGGAGATAGTGCGCGACGAGATTAGGCAAGCCGTCCAAGCTCCTGAACGCTACGAGGTACCACAACAGCGGGAGCCAGTCCGAATGACTTATGCGGACGCCGTACGACGACCGTCGCTGTACGGCCCCTCAAACGTCATGCGCCCCTCCGAACAGACTGAAGTAGTGTTCAGGCGTCGCAGTCCATCGTCCATCGAGGAGTCGAGGCCCAGAAAAAGCGACGTTTGGCGGGCTCCTGACCACAGGCCCCTATGTTTTCATTGCGGAGAGGCGGGCCACGTCTACAGGATGTGCCCCTATCGACGAGTGGGCGTCCGCGGGTTCCCTCCAGGTGCACCTCGTCCACGACCTGGTCAGCGTCCGATGGAGATAGAGAACTTCATCGCGAGTCGCGACAGTTCATTCGAGCAGCAAAGGCACGAACCCCGTTCTGCATTGCCTGCTCGATACCGATCGCCAAGTCCCTCATTTCATCGAGACGCTCGTAGGCGTCATTCACCCAGCCCTGCAAACCCGGAAAACGGAGTCCAGCGACCTCCGGAGGTGAGGCCGCTGACGCCGAGCGCTTCGAATATCCTCCATCACGACGACAACGACGACAAAGCACCGACGTTCAGTCACACTCCAGTGCCCAAAGGCAAGTGGTAACGTCAGACATACTGTTTACCATAGACGACGAAGAAGTTACTGCTTTCATTGACACTGGTGCGGACAGCTCGATTATGAGCAGAGAGCTTGCGTCAAAGTTAAAGAAAGTTTTTACGCAGTGGACTGGGTCGCATGTCCGTACTGCTGGAGGGCATCTATTAATTCCCGTGGGCAGATGCACCGCTCGGGTAAATATTCGTGGATTTACGTACGTCGGGGTCTTCATTATTCTGCCCAGCTGCTCGAGGGACGTGATACTCGGCATGGACTTTCTACAGGCGAATGGAGCCATAATTAACCTGAAAAAATCGAGCGTGACGTTCTCTATGGCAAAAGCCATAGCAAGCGACGCTGGCGACGAGAATCCCACCGAAAACGCCTTGCGCATCGTCGAAGACAGCATAACGGTACCGCCAAGAAGCAGCCTACTGACCCTGGTAACGTGCGACGCATTCGACGGCTATGAGGGCATCGCCGAGGCGAACATTCCGTTAATGCTTGAGCGGAACATCTGCATTGCACGGGGCCTCGTTCAGCTTCAGCATAGACGCTCATTAGTCCTGCTGACAAACTTCAGCAACGAATACCAGCAGTTACCGCAAGGCACAGCTGTCGCCTTCCTCCATGAAATTGCTGCCTTCACTGATTTCGCCTCGCTAGAAACTGCTTCCCCTAATTCATCGATAGAGGCCAACCTCAGCGATCGCATTCAGATTAACCCGGGCTTATCGGAACGACAGAAACAGCAGCTACTGGACCTTATCAACGACTTCTCTGGCTGTTTCTCTACCGAGTCTAAAGTACGGCGCACCTCCGTTACGAAGCATCGCATTCCTACGGACGAGTCAGCACGCCCTGTTCGTCAGCATCCTTACCGCGTTGCGCCTACGGAAAGGGAGGTGATAAAGCGCCAGGTTCAAGAAATGTTAGATGATGACGTGATTCAGCCGTCCATAAGTCCATGGGCGTCACCCGTAGTTTTAGTTAAAAAGAAGGACAACACACTACGCTTCTGCATAGACTACAGACGTCTTAATAGTGTCACCAAACGAGACGTTTATCCTCTGCCACGGATCGATGACGCTCTGGACCGTCTACGCCACGCCCAATTTTTCACCTCGTTGGATCTTAATTCTGGGTACTGGCAGATCGAAGTAGATGAGCGTGACCCCGAAAAAACGGCATTTGTGACTCCTGATGGATTATATGAATTTAAAGTCCTCCCATTCGGCCTGTGTTCCGCACCTGCCACATTTCAGCGGATGATGGACACTGTTCTCTCTGGACTGAAATGGCAGACGTGCTAGTCTACTTAG
>NC_051155.1:40222425-40295278 GCF_013339745.2 Dermacentor silvarum | reverse complement strand
ACGTGGCACTATTGCTCAGGTGCATATAATCTTAATGTGAATGTCATCGAGGCATTTCGGAAGCACCACTCACACAGATAAAGCTACAGGCCTCCCACCTGCGGCGCGAGAGAGAGAAAGATCACCATCTCCAGTAGCAAGGGAGTTCATACTTGACTTTATCGAGAGTGTTTTAATTAAAGAGAATTGCCCGGTATTTGTAGTTCCCGATTCGCGACATTATTTGCGTTTTGGTTTGGTTCCCTTTATCCTTTTTAGTTTTCTTCATATTAGCGCATTCTTCCTTCTTATACAATGTTTGTACAGTTGGCTCACAAGATGACTTATATATGGAGTCGCAGCATTTGGATGACTTTGTATTGCCGAAGTAACTGTCTGTCACCCACAACTCGCAGGCACGCAGGTTCTCTGCAAGAAAAGTAACCAATGTATTATTTAGACTCCGAACTCAAGCGTCTCTGTACGGATTCCTACTTATTCATGATACAGAATGTGCTCGATAACACTCTTTAAACACTGGAAATGCTCGAAAACAGCTGGAACAATCGCGTTGGACTGACGGGGCGATTAGAGCGCTTGTTTAAGTGCAGTCTAGGCACATCCATGCGCGGCGGTGAGTGGCGATAACACAACTCAAATAACTCACAGGGCAATACTTATTTCTTAAGAAAAAACTTGCTTATTTCTTAAAATGAAATGAAAAAAAAAGAAAACTTTTCCACCCCTTAACCAAAAGGAAAAATAATTATTAAGAGTTCATCAGCATTCATAGGAAGGATTCATTCGAACTACATTCCTTACTACTACTCGGTGTGTGCTGCATTGCTGGGATGCTGGCATACTGTCGGCACTGCTTCATATCATAGTCCACCAAGTGGTCCAAAACAATTTTATTTGATACCAATCATGGAGATGCTCGAGGCGCGCTTTCGCCGCTGCAGTTATCGTCACTGGGGTTCTTTAACATGCACTACAACGCAGGCACACGGGCGTTCTTGCATTTCGCCTCCCTCCAAACGCGGCCGCCGCGTCCGAGATTCAATTTCGCAACCTCGTGTTCAGCAGCGCTACGCCTTAGCTAACTCAGACACCGCGATGGGTGACGCGCTGAGGGTTATATCTCCGGAGACGCGGACTGCATTGACGCAAAAGTAAACAATCGAAGTGGACGCATTCTCAATAGTCCGCACAAATGGCTCGGGGGCAGAGCCAGAACAGCGCTCTACTTTCCGTTTCTGGCATTAGCGTTGTGCGCATGCCTGTACAAGCACCCTGCGCTTCGCCAGGCGGCTGCCGCGTTGGCATGCGTTCAGCGCCGCCGTCAGCAGCTTCCGCTTTAACGGGTGAGACACTTTCCGGGTCACGCGCTTGTCCGCATAGATTTTCTAGGTGCTTGGCGTCGCCCTTGCACAAAATAAAGGCACACTTATTTGCGCAAATAATTGCAGTGTATTTTGCAGTATGTGCACAACTTCCTCCATAAAATAAGTAATGAGAACTGAAGGTAAATATTATCGGCTACAAGAAACCCGCCAACATGCTTTGCTGTCGATTATCAAGGAACAGTTCTTCTGTATTGAAAGAGTGAAGCCTTGCAACTAGCCTAAACATATTGTTACGACGCGAAAGAAACGGCATTTATTGAACAGGCCGCAGGTTGAGAGAGATAGAGAGAGTGATCATGGGAATGAAATTACGCTTGATTCTGCAACCCTTGAGGGGGCACGGCTAAGCGCCGTAAGGGGAGAAGGAATGGAAAGTAAAAATGGATAGAGAAAGACGAAGGTTGAAGGGTAATTGATTCCACTGTGCGCGACAGGTGGTAGTCTTCAGCAAAGGGGCCAGCGTTGTAGCAGGCGCTCATGAGGTGGCGATTCTTATTGAGTCCACAAACTCCCGCAGGCAACACAGCTCAGGGAGTCGAGGGCACACAGAAAACAGCAGGGCGAGCCTCAGACGGACAAAAAACGTCCTTTTTTTCTTTCTCGTTTTCTCCGCTGACACTTCTTCGGCTTCAACTCAGGCAGCTACATTTACTGTAATATTTCTCCCCTCCTAGACGAAGCCCGCCGGGCAAGTGAGTTAAGTTCTTGGAGCGAAGGGCTTCCGACGAGCGACGTGCAAAACCTCAGTCTTGGCGAAGCGCCTTCCAGTTGCGGTGAGCCGAGCCAGTCGATAATTTACTGCACTGAGGTGGTCAACAATAACGTATGGGCCAGTATAGTTGTCCACAAGTTTCTGACACAGTCCATGTTTGTGCACCGCATACCATAGCCAGACTAGATCCTGTGGAGAATAGGTGATATCCCGATGGTGCTTGTCGTACCTCGCATTTGACCGGGCTTGCGAAGCCAGAGTACGCATGCGGGCCAAGCGTCGAGCTTCTCCGGCGAGACACAGACTCGGCGATGGTGAGATCGTCGTGGGTGGAGAAAGAAAATATGGTGTTCAGTGTGTGACGCGGCGGACGAGCGTATAGGAGGAAAAGTTTCCTGTGGCTTATTCTTATTCTTTAGCTTGGTTCTCTCACGGTTACATCTTTATCGTTTAGCTTCGTACGTCTGAGTGTTTAGGTTTGGTTCTTGCCTCTCGTTAAATTATGGTTACATTAAAGACTAGACATTTTAAAGTGTAACGCATTTATTTTGAAACTCTTCATCTTGTTGTTTCTCAATTGCCACAAAGACCACCCGATGGTCGCAAAGGCGGGAGGATAAGGGGTTATCGTCCAGTGACTTGAACACGTTTCGGGTGCTATCCTCCTCTGAATCCACTCGCCTGGCCGCTTCGTACTTACGACGCTTCTTGAGGCTTGCTGCTCGTTGTTCACCGTCTCCTCGGCTCGCTGCCTCCTCTTGGTTTCGTTGCGACGACGAAGCCTGGCTTCTTTCAGTCTCTCCGACTCACTTTTCATATCTGCCGACGAATCCCACCGAGGCACCCCTTCTATATTTACGATGCAAAGCCGGCTCCTCCTCTGTTGTAACGCGGTTCCTCCTGTGTTGCAACTCGAGCAGACGATTCCAGAAGCCCGGCGAGCGGCGCTGCCAGCTGCGGCGGTTGCTGGCAGCCCCGCCGGCTCAGCTCGCGGTGCGGCCATCGGCCACAGTGAAACGGCGAGGTTGCGGTCAATGTAGCTCTCGCTATAAAAACCGGCTGCAGCCAGTAGTCTCGTTCTTTGCAGTGTTAAACGCGTAGGTAATGAAGGGCAAATGTCGTCGCAGTCTCTATGGTCCGATTTCACATACATGGTCACATGCGAGACATTCCCATGTGTTCACCAGTGTGCGGTTGGAACGCTCTGTCAGCCCATTTGTTTGCGGGCAATACGGTGTCGAGTGGCGAAAGCTGGAAGCGCACAATCGAAGAAGCTCTTCTACGACATCTGTAGTAAACTGGCGGCCGTGGCCGCTGATGATGACCCGAGGAGGGCCGTGACGGTGAAATGATCGAGTGCAGTAGAAATAAAAGAAACTTGTCTGGCCGTGGCAGATGGTAAACCAGCCGTCTCGCAGTACCGGGTCAGATGGCCGACCCACAAGATGATCCAACGGTTCCCGTTCAATGAGCGGGGGAAAAGGACCCGTGAGATCAGTTCCAACTTGCTCGAAAGGAGAGCTCAGATGCGTCAGTGGTTGTAGGAGTCCGGCTGGCGTCGTAGTTATGTGTTTGTGAGCCTGACACTGAGCGCAACTGGCCACATACATTTCAGTCGATCGACGCATTCCGGGCCAGTAAAACTGTTCTTGGGCACGATTAAATGTACGCGCTGCTCCTAGATGTCCGGAGGTAGGACCGTCGTGCATGGCCAGCAGAATAGTGGAGCGTAGTTTTTTTGGAACTACTAGAAGGAAGCGGGCACCAGTGGTTGCGAAATTCCTCTTGTAGAGGCGGCCATCACGAACACAATAGCCTCTGCTTGTTGTGGAGTAATCCGCAACATTGAAAAGTGGCTCTAAGCTAAAGTATTCTCGCTGCTCCTTCTAAAAGGTGTTTTTATCACGAAATGCAGGTGCCAAAGAAGCAATCAAATGGTCAAAGTTATCGGCATCAAAAAGTTTCGTGTTTAGCGGGATTCGCGAAAAGCAGTCAGCATCAGCGTGTCGGCGACCTCTCTTCTACGAAACTGTGAAGTTGTACTCCTGGAGACGTAAAGCCCAGCGTGCGTGTCTACCAGACGGATCACAATAATTGACAAGCCAGCACAACGAATAAAGATCTGTGACGATTGCGAATGGGTGTCCATACACGTACGAGCCGAAACGTTGCATAGCCAAAATCACCGCTAGGCATTCTTGCTCTGTAACAGTGAAATTGCGTTCAGGCTTAATTAACGTACACTTGCATAATCAATGACATGCTCGTTGCAGTCGCATCGCTGAACGAGGACTCCACCGACCCCCACGGCGCTCGCATCGGTGTGGATCTCTGTCGGTGCGATAGGGTCGAAATACTGAAGGATGGGACGCGTAGTCAGCAAGAACTCCACTCAAAAACGGCGACCTTATGCAGAAAACAAGTGAGGGGATGGGCGACATCAGAAAAAGCAGGTATAAATCGGCGGAAATAGGAGCAGACGGCTAGGGCAACTATGTAGCAATTTAACAGACCGGGACACGCTGCTTGCGTTGGAGTGAGCGGACGCGCGTCGTGTCGGCTCCAGTTTCAACGAATGTTTTTGCCTCGGAAATTACTCGATACCCACAAGGATTTGTTATCCACAGATTCAGCTTGTCACCAGGAATCACTCGACACCAAGTTCAAGGTGGGGGCTCGATTTTTTACAACTTTACGGCCGTTTTCAAGTCAGACACACCGGCGGGAGAGCTAGGCCTAACACCTGCCGGCCGCCGCCACCGCCGCCGCCGCCGCTGGCGGAGACCAAGGAACGGCAGTCGGCGCGTTCAATATGCCCGACTTAGTCACAAGAATGGAGGTCTCCGTGGATGGAGAACTCGTTTCCCGCGAAGAATTTGAAGAAAGTGCAGGATGGAGAACCGTAGGATCAAGGAAGTTAGCCCGCGAGTAACCGCTGGACCAGGGCGCGGAGCGCAAACGAGTCAATAGCAGCAAGAAACAACGTGAGGAACGCTTTCGACAAATAGCAAGATCAAGCCACATGCCTCAACTACCCCGAGGCGATTATAAGATCATCATTCGACCAAGAGGCGGCCTCCGAGTCGCCGACCTTGCGGCCGCCCGACGGGCGACCAGTATTTACCACGCCGCCGAAATTCCAAGAGAAGCCCAAGACGACGACACCATCTGTACAAATTTTCAACAGAACATCATCGTAGTGAGCACACCCATCGAAGCACATGCTGACAAATACCAGAAGATCTCACGCATCAAGATCGGCAACCAAGCGTTCGAGACCAGCGCCTACAAAGCAGCGCCCGACTGTACGTCAAAAGGAGTAATCCGCGGTATCCCGCTGGAAGACACTGCCCGGGATATCACAGCTAACGTCATTACGCCAAGGAATCCAACGGTCATCGCTGCAGAACATCTCAGTAACACAATGACGGTGATCGTCCTGTTCACCGGCCTCCGAGTACCAACGTACGTCCGCTACGGCGGAGCCCTGCTGCGGTGCTCCCTCTACCGCAAGCAGATAGACACGTGCTATCAGTGCGGTCGCCTGGGGCATCGCGCAGACCCGCAGGGTTCCGTTATCTCTCCGATGCTGTTTAACCTCGCCCTCCTAGGCATTTCGTCACAACTACAGACAAACCCGAACGACCGCCTGTGTTGCGGTTGCGGAGCAGCCAACCCTCCGCAATATCACTAATGCAAGTCAATTGCCTGCTCTTCGGCGGCAACCACCCGACGGCCGACAAGGCGTGCAGGGCACGCTACAAGACGCCATACCAAGTGAAACGCCGCCAATGGGAGCGGCAACAAGAAGAAGACTACCCGACAAAGCCAACGCTCGTCAATACAAACCTAGAGCCGCGGGACCCTCCTCCCTCCCAGAAACCCGGAGGAAGAGGCCGTTCGACGTCCCGCAACCGATCCGGCGGAAGACGCCCGTCAAGGTCCCGCACCCGATCCCCGTCCCGGTCAAGAACCCGGAGCCGCACGCCTGTACCTGCTGGACCCTTCAAGGTGAGCTGGGCAGGCACAGTCAAGGGGGCGCGCTCGGGGTCCGAGGAGGCCGCGTCCCAAGGGTAATGGAATAAGTGAGAGGCCGAAATAGCGCAGCTAAAACAGATGGTAGCTCATTGCAACCAGAAAATGACAGCTTTAGGCGAGGAAAACAGGGCCCTCAAAGTGGAATTATGCCGCTATAAACAAACAGAACAAGTTACACCCGTAGCATCACCACTCTTAGCTGTTACACCCACAGACCAAATGGAGGAAGGGACAACACCCCCACCACCCAAACGTAAAGCCGAAACCTAGGCCAATGAAGACAAACCCAAACGCGCAACAACCGAGACCAATGTCGTAACGGAATTTCAGCAATCCATAAAAGAATTAAACGAGTTGATGAGTAACTCATCCCGACTGATCTCAGCCCTTACTGAACGTGTATACAGTATAGCCAAACTTACTCAACAACAAAATGAACAACTGCAACAGCGACTTCTCGCAGTGGAGGCGTTCATTACTCCCTCGCCACCTAGCGGCCTGGAACCCATGGCAAGCGTGCAACAACCTACCTCGTCGCCCTTCAGCGTGATACAGCCGGCGACACTCGTCCACCCCCCCCCCCCCCGCACCTGATCATAGCGAGAAATCCTCCCTACACGCTTTGGCAATGGAATTGTAGAAGCTACGCAAACAAGAAAGCGAATTTACACCAATACCTTAGGCAAAAAGACAAACCCGATATCATGCAATTACAAGAGACGCATGGTCTCGCTAAATTGGCAGGCTATCGCTCGATCGGCTACGCCGAAGGGGAGATGGCCGCACTTACCGCATTAGTTAGGTGAAACATTACAGTCAAGCAACACGACACCAAAATTACCAATATAGACAATATCTTTATTGAACTGATTCCGCAACGCAAGACACACGAAAGTCTCTTCATACTCAACATATACAGCAACCCCAAACACAAGAAGCACAGATTTCTCACGCTCTTTAAACGCGCCCTCAACATCGCCGAAAGAAATCCCATCATAATCGGAGGGGACTTCAACGCGCCAGATACTGACTGGGCATACTCTGACGTGTTTTTCAAAGGCAGAGACCTGTGGTTCGACTCGCAGCAGGAGGGCTTAACTCTCATCACCAATCCTAGTACACCCACACGCGCGGGCACTAGCCACAGTAAAGACTCAACACCCGATCTAATGTTCACTAGAAACACATCCGCAGCAACCTGGCAGAACACATTAGAGGACCTAGGAAGCGACCAGTACATCACTGCGATACACGTTCAGGGCGGCCCACGTAAACCCACGGGAAAACAGCTCAAGCTAGTGGATTGGACTGAGTTCCGCAAATCACGCGAGAACAAGGTCCAACCCATCGACGACATAGAACACTGAACTGACACCCTTAAACACGGTGTTAACAACGCCACACACATTGTACCTCCTGAGGCATACCTCGAAGAGATCGATAGCCGGCTCCTCCACATGTGGGAGGCAAAGCAATCGCTCAAAAAGAGGTGGGAGACACAGAAACACAACAGAAACCTCAGGAAACGCATAGCGCTCCTCAATAAGGAGATAGAGATGTATGCAACACAGCTGTGCCGACAACATTGGGACGAAACCTGCAATGCAATGGACGGGCAATTAAGTTTAGGTAAAACGTGCCGTTTTCTCAGATTCCTACTAGATCCAGAAGACAACAAATCTGCCCACCGACAAACCATCAACAAACTCATACACGCGTACGAGGGCACAGAGGAGGAATTCCTTAGGGAGGTAGAACTCAAATACATCTCTCAATTTCCTCCTCAGCAGCACCAAGACTACGCAGGTCAGGCCAACACCACCCTAGACGAGGAATTCACCGAGGCGGATATCCGCGGCGCCCTGCACAAACATAACTCTAAATCTGCCCCAGGTCCCGACATCATTACCTTCAAGACACTACGTAATCTTGACGACGCGTAAATCACGCAACTCACAGAATACTCACCAATGCTGGACCATCGGCAGCTTGCCCCCGCAGTGGAAAAAGGCCCAGGTGATCATCATTCCTAAACCAGGCAAACCACTAAATACTCACAATCTTAGACCCTTCTCCTTAATGTCGTGCATGGGCATATTGATGGAGCACATGTTCCTGGATAGACTAACAAATTACCTAGAGGACAATGACCTATTTCTACACACTACGATCGGCTTCCGCAGGCATCTCTCGACCCAGGATGCCATGCTGCAGCTGAAACACCACATCATAGACAGCACAGGCCGCTCCACTAAGGCCATTCTCGGCCTAGATCTTCAGAAGGCCTTTGATAACGTCGCACACAGCAACATCCTAAATCAGATCAACACCCTAAACTTGGGCCTTCGCACGTACAATAATATCAGAGCCTTTCTAACGGACAGGACAGCCACCATCACCGTAGGAGCGCTCACATCGTCCGGGATAACCATGGGAAACGTGGGCATCCCGCAGGGTTCCGTGATCTCTCCGATGCTGTTTAAACTCGCCCTCCTAGGCCTTCCGTCACAACAACAGACAATCCCCGGACTCCATCAAACTGTTTATGCCGACAATATCACCCTCTGGGCATGCGAGGGCAGTGATGGATCCAAAGAACAAATATTACAGGAGGCGATTGACACAGTAGAACGGTATCTGCAAGGGACAGAACTATCCTGTTCGGCGGAGAAATACGAGCTACTGCTATATCGCTCCACACTCAAGGGCCGACCACCCAAACATCACCAAGCACAGACACACGCCGATATAACACTCACGACAAGCGACGGTCGCATCATACCAACCGTGGATAAAATTAAAGTGTTAGGACTGATCATCGAGAGTAAGGGCACAAACGGCGAGACAGTTCGCCACATTGACGCAAAAGTATCGAACACGATGCGCCTTGTTAAACGCATCACCAATAAACACAAAGGCATGAAAGAGGCTAGCAACCTCCGCCTCATCCAATCATTCGTACTCAGCCAGATCACGTATGCGGCAGCCTATCACCGATGGTTCGTCGCAGAAAAGGGAGAACTCAACGGCCTCAGTAGCCAAATACATAAACAAGCACTAGGATTGCCGCAACACGCCAGCACAGACCTCCTCCTTAAACTGGGATTATACAATACCCTCGAGGAGCTTATCGAGGCACTACAAATATCACAATACGAGCGATTGGCCAAGACTAAGCCAGGCCGCCAGATGCTCGAGAATCTCGGCGTCTCTTACCACACCCAACACGGCGACAAACATGACATACCACGCGATATCCGAACTAAACTCACAGTTCCACCGATACCCAAGAACATGCACCCCGAAAACAACGAAGGCAGACGCGTCAGTAGAGCCAAAGTCATGACTAAGATTTTTGGTCAACGAGGAAGCGGTCTTTGTCGATGCAGCACGCTATCGGGACCGTCACCGCTTCGTAGCTGCGGTCGTAGACCACACACACCAATGCAAAGCAAGCGCATAAATCGCCACAACAGCTGTAGAAACAGCGGAGGAAGTGGCTATCGCGCTCGCGATAGCTCACACCAATGCCTCGTATATCATCAGCGACTCTCAAACAGCCGTGCGAAACTACACCAATGGCAGAATCTCCCCGGAGGCATTGCGGATCCTTAATACAGGCAAAACTTATGAGGCAGACAAATACGTACAAATCCTCTGGATCCCAGCCCCCACACCTCTAGATCAACCGGAGCTTAGTCCAAACAAGGTGGCCCACAAGGTGATTCGAGGTCTCACGTTCCGAGCTGCGTTCGAAGAAGCAGCCACCCAAGCGGACACCTCCGCGGTGGTGTGGGAATGGGACGATCGGCTCCCTAAATCCTGTGACAATACCCAACATTATCGAATGCAAAGGCGGGAGTATCCACCGCCTCACCCCAAGCTCAATCGGGCCCAGTCTGTTCAATGGCGGCAGCTACAAACACGAATATACACGAACCCTGTCATCATGAACCATATATACCCCGAAATATATACAACCAATCTATGCCAGTATTGTACCACCAGAGCCACACTAGATCACGTGCTATGGGCATGTCCAGCATTAATCAGCAATACTGGGGTCGCGGCCTCCAATTAGGGCCTTCGGGCTCGTTGGGGGACTGCGCTGCTGAGTTCAGGCCTGGACCAGCAACTGTGGGCTATCCAGCAGGCCGAGGAAGCTGCCGGGAGACACGGTCTCTCCGCTGGCTCCTAGGTGGCAACCCAGCCCAGCAATCGGCCGGAAATCAATAAAGTTCTTCTCTCTCTTTAACAGACCGAGAGGACTTAAACGCTTCAACAGCTGCTGTATTTTGTGGGTCAGGCCTGATACTATCCTTGTCTATAAGAAGGCCAAGCACCAATGTCTGCCCCTCACCGAAGTGACATTTCTTAGAATTGAGTACTAGGCCGGCGCTAAGTGATCTGCTAAGTGATCTGACCTTCCCACGGTCCATGGGCATCTCCCGTCATCCTCGTTACGAAGAAACACGCTTCCGTACGGTTCCGTGTGGACTATCGGCGCCTCAAAAAGATCACTCGTAATGACGTTTGCCCGCTTCCATGAATCGACGACGCTGTTGACAGCCTACAAGGAGCAGAATTTTTTTCATCTCTCGATCTGCGCTTAGGGTATTGGCAAGTACCAATGGCAGATGACGATCGACCGAAGAACGCATTTGTCACGCCCGACGGCTTATACAAATTTAACTTCATGCCGATTGGACATTATAATGCGCCGGCAGCTTTTTAATGCATGATGGATACCGTTCTGCGTGGCTTGAAATAGCACACGTGCTTGTGCTACCTTGATGACGTCGTTGTTTTTGCTACGGACTTCTCCACGCACCTTCAACGCCTCCTGCGTGCTTCGACGAGCTTTAAAAACGTCTGCCTACAACTAAATTTAAAGAAGTGCTGATTTGCAGCGCGGCAGCTAACGATACTGGGTTACGTCGCTTCCAAGTATGTAATTCTTCTTTCTTCTTCTTTCTGGGGTTTTACGTGCCAAAACCAGTTATGATTATGAGGGACGCCGTAGTGGAGGGCTCCGGATTAATTTTGACTACCTGGGGTTCTTTAACGAGCACTACAACGCAAGCAGACGGGCGTTTGTATTTCGCTTCCATCAAAATTCGGCCGCCGCGGCCGGGATTCGATCCCGCGACCTCATGCTCAGCAGCGCAATGCCTTACCTGACTGAGGTGTCCCGCACCCACAGTCCTTTCATGAGGGTTTCTCTTGTGTTATTGGGGTCGAGTCCATGAATGACACCCCTGATGGTTTTCGGTGAGAATGGGACGTACGGTCTCACCGGGTGGGCTTGGTTGGCCAGCTTCAGGTGGGTAAGTTGGGAGATCTCGTCAGCAGTTTCCTCGTGCGGGGTGCTGACTATCAGGATTTTTGAGCCCTTGTTGGGGCGCACGACGTATTTCCCCTCCCCATGGGCGGGGGTCTGGCAGGACATGACCATTTCTGCCCAGATAGCGTGGTTGGGGTATTGCTTGAGGGCTAGGCCTCTTGTCAGGCAGGGCCGCACAGCCAGAGTCCGACTCGAAACCGGTTTAGCGTCTGGGCTCAGCAGCGGCGGGCCAGAAAGCGCAGGAGTATCTACACGCAGGCGGCGGCGAACCCGTCGGGCCGTTTGGCAGGAGGCGACCAAGCCAGCCGGAGGTGCGATAGCAACCGGCGTTGGCGGAGAAGGACGACTCGCAGCATATCGGGGTGGAGAAGGAGCCCACCCGCAACTATAGATGCGAAGTGTGGAAAAAAACGGGTGTATTCCGAAAAAAAAACCTGTTTTCTTCGTTTTTTTGTTTTTTTTTTGGGCGCAGTTGGGAAAATTGGCCAAAATTTCCGCGGGGAAAAACGTACAGAAATCAAACTTACACAGCATCCAGCGTTGAACGTGAAAGCAAAACGCAAAACGCGAAACCAAAACGTCCACATGATACCGAAGCACCAAACGAAGGCTCACCACTCGCCATCGATATCACATAATGTCAGCTCCAGCGTCAGCGTGGCTTCGTCATTCGGGTGCGGTTTCTCATGTTTTGGTGCCCGTTATTGTTCAATTTTGACTTTCCCTCGTGCACTTGTGCAACCTGTGGCGGAAGTCCGCATATGAGAAGCCGTGTGGCAGCAGATTCTGCTATGGTACGGCTAATTTCCGACGTGTGGATGTATTTGGCGGTCGAGGAGACCTTCACTGTCGGGGAGACATCTTGATCAATGTTTCTATAGTCGAAGCCACAACAAAATAGGCACAGGAGAGACATTTCAGTGTTCTCTGTTCTAACTGGTGTAACAATTCTAAGCCGCACCCGTTCACAGAGAATTGAACCCGTTCGCGGTGATGCTTCTGGCTTGTCTTCGATTTGTTAAACCCTGCATTCCTTTGTGAAAAGGCAGAAAGCATTTCACTTCTGTTATTTACATAACGAGAGTTATGGCTTTTGACAGTTGGCAGTAAACTATGGACCGTATGCTAAAGAAAATTTGTTCTTTTCCATTTTTTCCATAATTTCGGGAAAATGACGTGAAAAAAAAACTGTTTTTCTACCGATTGCGCAAAACTTCCGAAAATTTTGCATCTCTATCCGCAACACGCCTGCTCCGGTCGGCTGTCGCGGAGCGAGTCCCATTCGCACATAAGTCGCGTTTGCTCTCTGCCGTGCATTCGCTCCCCGTGAAAGCGCGCATCCCTCGCCCTTGCACGCTTTGACTCGCACATACAGCATGCGGCCAATGAGCGTTTTTTTTTTCTATAACCGGACGCGACCATCGAAGTGTCAGCCTTTAACATCTTCGCTGTATTAACACAGGCACAACGCCTGACAATGCATTGAAAACGTAATCGGTTTGATAAGTATCCATGTACTAACTGCGATTAGTGTGAAGAAGAATGTTTCTTCAAATTACAGGAAAAAGCGTCATAATTTGTGAATGACGCAATGCTATCCGAAAGGCTGTTCCAGAGATGGATAGCGCGAGGCAGTGGTGAAAAGGTAAACGCTTGCGTCACGGCCATATACGTGAGCATAGATGAAATTATTGTGCAATCTGCGCGATGTGAAGACGTGGTGTTTCAAGCATGGTAATAATATTCCGTCAGAGTGAATGAATTTATGGAATAATGACAGCAATGCAATATCCCGGCGAGCACTCAACGACTGCAACGATATTTCGGCTTTGATCTGCGTTATGCTAGACTGGGAACTGTAATTATCAGTAATGAAACGACTTAATGCCCTATTCTGAATTATTTCTAATGCGTCAATTTGGCATTTGTGATGCGGTGACCAAATGGTAGACGCGTACTCAAGCTGGGGTCGCACGAATATTAAATAAGCCAGTTTACGCAAGGCAGCTGGAACACTACGCAAGTTCCGGCACAAGAACCCCAATGATTTGGATGTATTTGCGGAGACACGCGTAATGTGCTCAGACCATGTTAGGTTAGATGTAAGGTGCACGCCAAGGTAATCATATTGTGCAGTGGGGATATAGTACTATTGTTAATGAGGTATATAAACTGCAAATTAACAGGTTTACGGGCGAAAGGCATTGTTTTTTCCTTTGACACGTTTAGTGTCATGAGCGATCTATTACAACACTGGTTCACGATATCTATGTCTCGTTGGAGCGCTATATGATCATCACTGTTGTTTATTAGGCAATAGATTATGCAACAATCGGCGAATATTCGTATGCAAGACGATATGTGGTTAGGCAGATCATTTATAGAGATTAAATACAACAGAGGCCCAAGGACGCTTCTTGCGAACACCAGAGGTAACGTTAGCTTTGGGAAATCGAAGTCATTAACAGATGTAAATTGCTCTCGAATAGATAAAAAGTTACGTAGCCATGACAATGTACAGGAGTCCAATTTTAAAGCAGAAAGTTTCTATATGACGCGGCAATGTGCAACACTATCAAAAGCCTTGGAAAAGTCAAGAGATAAGCGGTCGGTCTGTAAGTAGTGATTCGTGTTAAGGTGGATATCGGTTATAAATTCGAGTAACTCTGTCTCGCACGAAAAGGCTTTCCTGAAACCGTGTTGATTGCGGAAGAAAAAGAAAAAAAGATTCGAGATGTCTATAAATATGCGAAGCAATTTGGTGTTCGATTATTTTGCACCAAATGCAGGTAAGCAAGATGGGCCTGTAATTTTTACATGAGGTTTTACTTCCATTTTTGTAAATCGGTACAACTTTTGCGATCTTCAAATCGAAGGGAAGCATACCAGACATTAAGGAATGCCTGAATATGTGGAACAGGATGACGCTTGAAACAGAAGTGGTATTTTCAGTATCTTAGAATTTATTGCATCAATGCCACAAGAAGAAGACACTTTAAGGTTGTTTATAAGCGAAGCGATGCCCTCTACCGTGATGTTTATCGGAGCCATGTGATCGTAGTCGAAATCATGTACAAAAGATACATTTGAGCTATCCTCACTTGTGAATACAGACGTGAAAAAGCAATTTAAAAGCGTTGAACACTCACTCTGACAAAAAGCGATTGCATTATCATTCTTTAACAGAATGCCGTTACTCTCTTTGCTAGGATTTATTGTTTTCCAAAACTTTGTTGGATTGTTCCTGAGTAATTGTGGAAGGTCGTCGTTTAAGTACTTATCCTTTCCTGTGCGTAGCGGCAATACAATATCATTTAAGGTAGGCTTTGTATTCAGTCCACGATGAAGGCGTTCTGACGCGCCTGGCGTACTTGTAAAGCCGCGTTTTTTTATCCTTCATGCGCTTAAGGGTTTTTTAACCATGGATACGATATATTATTACTGATTTTAATACGGAAGATGCACATGTTAATTAACGTGTACATTTTTTCCTTGAACATCGACCAATTTTCTTCAACTGATCGGTCGTAAAATGACGGTAGCATCTCATGCTTCCAAAGTGGTGATGACAATGTAATTGCCTTCATTATAATCGCGAATTAGTTTCGGGGACAAATAAATACAGGAGAAGGTACATTTAACGTCAGTTGAAGCAAATTACGATCACTAAAACCGTCTAAATGTTCTATGTGAACTACTGTTTCAGGATTGTCTGTAAGAATTAGCTGTAGTATGTTAGAGCTACGGGTTGGCTGCGATACAGTCTGGGGGAGGTTATATTCGAGGGTCAAGTTAATGAATTCAGTCGACATGTTGCATGATGATGAAAGCCTTTCCCAGTGAATTAGTGGAAAGTTGAAGTCACGAAACAGATAGGTAATGTCAGCGGAAAAGAGCTCAGATATCTTGTCTATACTAATGCACAACTGATCAGTAAAAGGACTGTTGGAATCTAGTGGACGGTAACAGCAACCAATCAGTATCTTGATAAAGAATACCATGTAGGTTACTAAGAGAACTTCAATATCGGAATTAGTATTCACAGGGACTGACGGAAGACTTTTCTTTTATGCCTAACAATCACACCTCCTCCTCCTGCAACTGCGATCACACCTACATGTATTGTAGATACTTGTTAAGGCAATAATTTCATTCTGAGATACTGCGGGATACAGCCAAATCTCAGCGAAAGCGATAACATCGGATTCAGCATCATCGAGATAACTTGAAGTAAAATCGCGCTTCGACATCAGGCTACGTGTGTTAGCAAATGACACTGATAAAGAAGGAACATTACGAACTGGCTTTGCTGCGTCGTTCCTATCACAGGCACGCCGAAGAAGCCTGACAGCTGGCCCGCCTGCGCGTGAAGAACCAGCAGAGGGCTGACAGCCGGCACTACAATCCTCGGCGACACTACGTGGAGTACCAGCCCGGCGACCGTTTTTGGGTTTGGACCGCCCACGATGACTCCGCGAGAAACATTTGCGATGCTATTTCAGACTCTACAAGATTGTGCGACGTATTGGCCAAATAAAAAGCTAATTTTGTCATTCACAGTTTTGCTGCTGTTTTCTTCCCTGTCACTACTACTTGACGTGCATTGAGCGCTTCATGGCATGTGGAACAAGATGCCTCGACTAGTTCAGCATGCCAACAGCACGTGGGATTTCAACTTTAACATTACCAAAACACGGTCACCACAATAGGGTTCTTGTGAAAATTGCTACTGCAGATACTTCGATTGCAGGCATAACCCTGCACTAAACAATGTAGCTGGCAATGCTTCTACTAGAGAGCGCTTTCCTCGACCCTGGTATTCGTAATATCCTCTACCTCGCCATTATTAGGCGCTGATATTTCTTGTAGTTGGTGCTGGTGGGATACTATAAAAAAGTTGTCGCAGTTTCACCTGAAAGGCGAAGCATCAATTGCGATAGCAAATTTGGAGAGAGCTATACGGAGTAATGATATTAGCTTTATCAGCTGTATAAACTTGGACATGCAGCAGAACCGGCAACGCGCAGAACTGTTGTCGACGCCGTCGGCGTTTTGCCCGCGTTCGCTCAAAATGCCTGCGGCGTTGGTGACTGTTGCCGGAGCCTCTGATATAAATAGGCACTTGGTGCCGCAGCTAAACGTCGCCTCCCTTCCCCCCCCCCCCCCACGCGACCTTTCGTGCGTGAGAAGAAGGCGCGTTTGCTCTACATATATGGTGATTGTAAAGGAGGAAAGAGACGCCTACTTCTGCAGCCCTTAAGGAAGCACGGCGCAGAACGCGCGTTTGTTCTCCGCCGTGCGTTCACTCCCCGTGAAAGAGCGCGTCCCTCGCGCCCTTTCACTCGCACATACAGCGTTCGGCGGCGCGCGGCGACGATTTCATCTCCATTGACGTCATACGGAACCTCACGGCGACGGCGACGGCGACGGCAACGGCGACGGCGACGCCGACGGCAGAAATCTGCTTTTGAGTGTCCATATAATTGCTATCGCAATAAGAATATGGTAGGCTGTGCAGTGCAGAGCCACAAAACGCGGTAGTCGGGCAGTATGGCGGCCGGTACTTTTGGTGCCTCAGTGCCTCAGTGCCCAAGTGCTCAGAGTATTGAGTTTTAATGTAAGAGTCCTGTATTACCGACTACGTCAACTACGTACCCTTGTCAAAACGTATGCTTAGGTTATGAAAACAAAGCTCTTCCAGTTTAGGCTTTGCGATCTACGCACGCTTGAAATTCCTGAAGTGTGCTCCATTTCGGAACCTCGGGGAGCCGCACATCTTCCAGACTTCAATAATGCTTTTATTGATAACTTATGAAAATATTTTCACATGAGCTTCCAGCGATTTAGTTCGTTCTGAGGGGTCAATTGCATAGTCCTACTGTATCCTTTAACAGCGTTTACTTTTTGTTAATTGGAAGCACTCCTACAGTGTAGTTTTTAACTCGTATTTGTCCATTGGCATGCTTTTGGCACTGCCAGCATTTTACTAAAGCTTGGACATTTTCATTCGTGTTTTTATGTGATGAGGGTAATGAAGTGCAAAATAGGGTTCTTGTGAAAATTGCTACTGCAGATACTTCGATTGCAGGCATAACCCTGCACTAAACAATGTAGCTGGCAATGCTTCTACTAGAGAGCGCCCATGGAGTGCAAAATAAGAGCGCATGTTTTTCGCAAACAAATTACTCTCAGCACGTCACAGCCAGTACCAAATAATATATCCTCCTCCTTTGTTAACCAATATATAAGCACACTCAGCTATATGTCGTGGGTTCATTTTGAAAATTCAGCCAGGTTTTGCGTACAAATATCTGCGGTAGCTAAAACTGCAATAAAACTAAAAAACTTGACCCTTTACAACTTACAGTACAAAGTATGCTTACCGCTGCTGAGGTAGACCACCTTTGCTACCAGGCAGTCTTCTTCAGAATGCAGTACAAGATAAGTCAAGGTTTGGCCAGCTATAAATTTGCAAACAGAGTGTTCGTTAACGTAAACACAATGTGTGTTGATACGGATTTTGTACGAAATACAGAAATATTATTTACGTACATGAAGAAAGTGCTGTGAAGTAATTCAGCTTATTGGTACCTGTACCCCATGCACTAGCAGTGAAGCGCTTGGGAAAGGTGATCCTGAAAGAATAAAACGCAGCAGAACTTTAGCAGATGTAGCTTCCTCTCGGCTTGCATTTATGAACACGGGTGGGCAAATGCAGTCATTTTCCTTTCCCACCCTCACCTTCAACACTCAGAAACTCGTGCTCACCTCACGCTTGCCTTGGAAATGTTGCTTTACTATTCTCACCTTCATATTCAATGTTCAATTTCGCTTCCACCTCACTCACCCTAACAAGCCAATAGGTTTGCGCACGTTGCCCAGGTTTTTTTTTTTTTGTTTTTCAGTATTCATTTTACTGATCCCTCGAGTGAAACGCACATGCGCAAATTGATATCGGTGTACTATAAATATATAAGGTGTATTATAATTGATGTAATTTGTACGCTAGGCTTAACGTACAAGTTATCCGCAGTAGCTCGTACTAATAAAATGAAAGAAAATTAGAATGTGTGTCTTGTTGATTGCACGATGACACTCAGAATTTTACACAAACACTCCTAATGCTTCGGTCCATATTCAGGTACACAGTATTTTCCAACTTTCAGAGATGTTATTGTTATTTGCATCAAGGGTATAAAATACAATAGCCGGCCGCAACCTTCCCAATATAGGAGTGCATTGGGAAAAATTGATTTGCAATAGTGTCTTCACTAACCCCTGAACGTTAAACTATGCGAAATCGTCGTAATGGCTCGCCGATGCTGCTGCGTTTTCTTGTTTGCACAGGTAAATCGTATTTTGCAACGAGGAAGGTGATGCTAGAAGGTGATGTAAGAAAATCTTAATTTAGTGTACCAATAGAGGCAAAGGAACAACCGAAATCAATTGCGAGACTTAGTTGAATAATCTGGCGGGTAGAAACAAAATATTAGTAGTTATGCACGAAGTAAATGCAAGAAAATAATGAAATGTGTTACGGATATTCTTACTCCGAGAAATGATGGCACGAACATTGGGACTCAAGAAGCTTTTTCTGGCGATGTGTAGGTGGAGGCTTTTGGATTCTTTTATTTGCATTTATTTTACAGTAGTAAAAGAAGAAAGCACAATTTACCGGGATCTCTTACAAAACTCACTTCTGTATATCAAGAGCATGTTAGTGTAACTAAATGACAAGGAATGCCAGTGAGCATGTTAATTCACCATAATTTCTAGGAAGTGTATTAAAATAGAATTGCAGTGACATACAACTTTTCCTGACTTATCTTACCAAGTAGTCGACGATGTGTTATAGTAGGTTAGCGTTTGTTGGATCTCATGTGTCTTTCCATCCGTATTTGTTGTTATTGCAGAAACACATCTGGTAAGGTCACGCTTTTGAGGGTCGGTGTTGAAGTTTCTTTCGGTCAAGTACATTGTAGCTGTTTTGGCCATAAACTGGAAAGAGTGAGGCAATAAATGAATGCAGATGTCTGGCGAACCATGGCATACATATTTTATGTTATTTCAACTCCAAACTACATTTTTCATACGGTTAGGAATAGGGATACCCAATAAGGGTGTATCCACATAAGATATAAAATACACATATTCAAATTTTCAGGCAAGCGCGACAATTAGTTTTATATATGGCCAAAATCCCAATGTTAGCTGCATACGCTGTAGGTTTTATGGTCTCCTGGTCTGGCACTAAGAATACTGCGATGGCTTTGCACGCTGCTACTTGCCTTACTAGTGCTTCTAATCATAGTTAGTCAAAGCCCGAGGTCGTGGGATCAAATCCCGGCAGTGTTGGTCGCATTTCGGTGAGGTCGAAATGAAGAAATACCCGTGTACCGTGCATTGCATATGCGTTAAAGAGCACCAGGTGGTCTAATTATTCTGGAGTTCCACACTATAGCATTCCTCATAATCATAGATTGGTTTTGACACGTGAAACATCGGAATTTAATTTTAATCACAGTTGGACCAATGGTGATTACAACGCCCAATCTTGTCGTACCACCTAGTTATTGATTCCGGAGCTTTTAGTTCACCGCTTACAGTTATACTGCTATTGCATTACCAAATTCAAGGGGTCAACAGATCGAACCACAGTGTTCGATAAATACTCTTTGGACCAGCATAAAGTGCCTCAGACAGCCTTAACGACGTTTCGATACGTGGAGTTATGTTTGTCGAAGACGGCCTTTTCATCTTTGATGTGTTAGTTTTAAATGGTTAGTAGGGTGGCATCAGGTGGTGTCGCTGGCCACACGACGTCATCATATTCTAATATAACCGCTCAATATGATGAATTAAATATGGTATAGTCTATACAATGTTAGTATTTCAAAAAATGTACGTAACCGTCAGTAGGAATGTATACTCCTGATAATACCTTTGTTTGCATGTCAATCAATCAATCATTTGGTTGCTAGAAAACTTGCTTTAGTTTTAATTGATTGATCGGTCTATTTATTGATTGATTGCACGCATGCAGACACGTCATGCGTGAGTGTCTCATTGTGCTACTATCATATATAGTGTTTCGTGCTTTGTTTTTTTGTGCTTGCGGTTTTTATTCTTGATTCTGTGTTTATTTTTGCCAGTGGTCTTCGCGACACTGTGCTGGTATGGTTCGAGCGTTCCGTTAGTAAAAACATTATGTGTAGTTGTTTTTAAAGGCTATAACCTTTGGTTCTTTATGGGGAAGTTGTTTATCATTTCGTTTATCGTATATGTGACTTTCCAAAACGTCGAAGAGAAGCGAGTCATTTGATAATGATCTCCTGGGGAGGTTTGGTTCACTCGAGTTTTACTAATTTTGGGCTTTTAACTCGAAAGTTGTTATCACGAGTTTCACGACTGATTTCCGGCAACGGATTTAACGGCAGTGATAGTCGCAATCTAGGAGCGGTGAAGCAAAGCACTGCATTGTGATACGCGCGCCGACAGGGAGCGCTTCGGTAGTCACAGCACAGCGGAGGGTCCAACGCGTTCTAGCCATAGAATACGCAACCAAGTATAGCCTCGTGCATAGTTTCATACAATAATTATACAATTATAACCCATACAACAAAAGTCCCGTCTGCTCTCTATATATGGAAAGGAGGAAAGAGACGCTTAATTCTGCAGCCGTTCAAGGAGCACGGCCTGATACGTGCCGCCTATGCCTGCCGGTTTTGCTTCGCCCAGCCATGGCGTCTCCACTCTATCCCTTCTTTCGCTCCCACTTACCCCTCCCCGTTGGCGCTGAGCCGTGCTCCCTCAAGGGCTGCAGAAGATAGCGCCAACCTTTCCCTTTCCCTCAAGAACCACTTACCAGCACGGCGCAGAACACGCGTTTGCTCTCCGACGTGCGTTCGCTGCCCGTGAATGCGCGCGTCCCTCGCGCCCTTTCACTCGCACATACAGCGTCCGGAGGGCGGCGACGATTTCATCGCCGTTGACTTCATACAGAGCCTCACAGCGACGGCGACGGCTACGACGACGCCGACAGCAGAAATCTACTTTGGAGTGTCCCTATAATTGCTATCGCAATAAAAAGCTGACAAATCCCACGCCTTGTTGGAATCGATGTTATGCGAAGGAGTGTGCGGGGAGCCTACCAAGTTAATGAAACGACCATGAAAGCACCAAGACGTAGGCGGCTTTTTCATGACCTACATGACACGCATGTCATGACATTCACATCATGAGCCCTCAGGAGTCTCTTTAGCAATGCCTAGGAGACGAAAGAATATAGCCATGCTAATGACTATGACTTCAACCATTGACCTTTAGACTTTTCCTTCACTTAGTACCACATCCGAACCCACTCCATTGGTTTTTGAGTGTTAATCTTTTTTCGCTGTGTCATTGTCATTTTTGCTGAGTCATGCTCATGACTATGACTTCTACCATTATTTTGTAGTGTTTCCTTTACTTAGTGCCCACGTCCGAACTTATTTCAGTGGTTTTTGAGTGTTAATCATTTTTTTGCTGAGGTATTGTCTTTTTTGCTGAGTCATGCTGATGACGCTGACTTCTACCATTGTCCTTTGTGCCTCCTTCACTTAGTACCCACGTCAGAACCCATTTGAGTGGTTTTTGAGTGGTAATTTTTTGTTGAGTCATTGTCATTTTTTGCTGAGTCGTGCTCATGGCTATGGATTCTATCACCATCCTTTAGCGTTTCCTTGACTTACTACCCATGTCCGAACCCATTTCAGTGCTTTTTGAGTGTTAATCTTTTTTGCTGAGTCATACTCATGACTATGACTTCTACCATCATATTTAGTGTTTCCTTCACTTAGTACCCACATCAGAACATATTTGAGTGATTTTTTAGTTTTCTTTTTTCTTTTGCCGACTCATTGTCATTTTTGCTGAGTCATACTCATGACTCTGACTTCTACCATCATCTTTTAGTGTTGCCTTCACTTAGTACCCACGTCCGAACCCATTTGAGTGGTTCTTGAGTGTTAATGTTTTTTCGCTAGGTCATTGTCATTTTAGGCGGCTGTTTTATGACCTACCTGACATGCATGTCGTGACCTATCATTTATGTTCGTAATACACTGTTGTCATACTATGCCAATTTTGTACCTACCAAGTTAACGATACGACGATGAGCGCACCAAACGTAGGCGGCTAGAAAGATAGATGCTTTCAAAGTGGCAAATGTTCGCCAAGAAATGCTTCGGATTTAAAAACGTTAATAACGTCCGACGGCAGAATTCGAACACAGGAATTCTGGAAGAGAAGATAGATGTTGAAACCACTACGCCACGGTCGCATGGAACGACACGCGACATAAAACGCCCTTATAAACTTATCGTGGGCAAGCCAGTGCCACCTTTTTGGAGGTGAAGCTCCTTAGGGTCGAGCCTTGTCCCTCGTCGCGCCATCGTAGCCACGCTAGTACTCGCCGCTCCCGCTAGAGGCGCAGCTGTGCGCTCTTTCTGTTTCCCTCTCGTTCCCGATGCGCGCTCTCTCTCTCTCTCGTCTGTAGCTGGGGCCGCTGCCGTGCACAAGGGCGTTCGTTCTCGGTGCGCGCGCTCTCTCTCTCTCGTCCGTAGCTAAGAGCGCTGCGGTGCACAAGAGCGTTCGTTTCCGACGCGCGCTCTCTTTCTCTCTCGTCCGTAGCTCTGGTTTACCCGAATGCGTTCGTTTCTCTTTCGCTGTTGTTCCCGACGCGCTTTTCTCTCTCGTCCGTAGCAAGGGGCGCTGCCGTGCACAAGGGCGTTCATTCCCGACGCGTGCTCTCTCTCTCCCTCGTCCGTAGCTAGGGGCGCTGAGGTGCACAAGAGCGTTCATTCCCGACGGGCGCTCTCTTTCTCTCTCGTGCGTAGCTCTGGTTTACCCGAATGATCCCCCGGTGCTTTGCCCACTCATCATCATTCACGTCGTGGATATGCGGTGATTTTTCTCGTTGCCGACGCTCGCTCTCTCTCTCTCTCGTCCGTAGCTAGGGGTGCTGCGGTGCACAAGGGCTATACAAGCGCTGTATATACTGTACACAAGTACAATATATATATATATATATATATATATATATGTGTGTGTGTGTGTGTGTGTATGTGTGTGTGTGTGTGTATATGTATAGTATATGTACGCCACGCTCCGTCTTCTGGAAGCCGGCTTCCGGAGAACGCTTCCGGCGTTTTGCCTGAATGATCCCCCGGCAGGTGCTTCGCCCACTCATCATCATTCACTTCGTGGATATGCGGTGTTTTTTTTATATCCAGCGGCCGTGCCAGTGCATTGAGACGCTTAGCGCATTTCGATTTGGCGACCTCGACAAGCTGAATCATTGTATTTAGTAGTGATTGTGCGCGTTCGCAGCGTTTACTGCACTTTGAAAAGTTTAAGTTGCTATAAAATTTACGGCAATGAAGGCATATAAAGCGCAATAAAGAAGCCCACAAGAACGTCCAAATCCACAAGCAAGAATATCAGACTAATCCATGTACTTCTGTTAGCGTCGGGTTAGCCTGTGGCGCCTCGTTGCTTACGGATTGCGGCTTCAACGTGCATCAACTGCTGCGCTAAAAGGCGCAGAAAGGCAACGGCGTCGTGGCGCAAATCTCGCGTTGCTCCAGCGAGAGACATGCCAGCGTGAAGCAGAATGCCTTCGCGCGTTCGCGGCGCACGGTGCGAACTCTGCCACTGAGATTCCTGCAGCTGTGCGCGTCGGAGCTAGACTGCCTCCCGTAGCCACTACGGAGCCGGACCAGAATGCTCGCACATTCGCCGAAGCCACTTGCCAGCAGGACGGCGCTCGCCAACAGGACGCCGCGTGCCAACAAACCTCCAACATGGTAGCCGGCCCGTAAATCGTATGCTTTTCGCTGCAGCGGACCGTGAGTTCACGAAGCAAACATGCATCAGCTTGCGTGAAGACGCGTTTCACTTTCATGTTCTACCGATTCCTATAAAAGAGGAATCAACCATATTTTTTAACACGAAAGTGTTTTATGCCGGGGTCCACCAAGACTTCACTGACGTATTTCCGTCACGGATATGACGTTCTTACAATGTACACGAACATAATACAAAGAAAGAAACCAGAAGAAAAAGTTCCACAAACATGCAAAATTTGGAAATCGAACCCACGACCTCTCGGTCCGTGACGATAGATCGCCGAGCGTTTAACCCATTGCGCCACAAACGCACTTGCAGAGAGCTACACAGACGCGCCTTATATATCTAACACTCCTCCGTGTACCCGCGCTCTTGCTCGGGGCGGTGCCGCCGCCTACGAGCAGAAAAGAGAAGTACTGCATTATGACACTAACGCGCACCGACAGTGAACGCTTCGGTGGTCTCAGCACTACGACGCCTCGATGCCAGCATTCGAAGGGACGCTGGCATCAAGAAGCACTACCAACGCCACCTAGGTGGCGTTCACCGTACTCAGCACAGCGGAGCGTGGCCTCCGCAATTAGCTCTGAAAATGTTTCTGAAGTTGATCGCGGAGGCTGCAATTACGACGCGCTGTACGCGCTGATTTGACTCGGTGACGATTCAGTTACGTGCTTTGTCTTGCGCGTTGTATTAGTGTGTCAGTTACGTGCTTCGTCTTTCGCGTTGTGCTAGCGTGTGCAGCGTAGTGCAGCTTCCATATGCACGACGGTTGCTCATGGTCATCGACGTTGGTAGTCGTGATGGAGGAGACGTGCCACCAGGCGTCAGCGTGGGTGCATCAACGCCTAAGGGCGCTTTAGCCACAAAACACCAATAGACATTATATATCAATGTGCAATAAACATTACACTACTTCTGTGAAGACACGTTTCACTTTCGTGTTCTATACCGATTCCTATATAAGAGGGATCAACCACATTTTTTTTTCTAACTGGCGCACATAGCGATTCAATGTCTGTAAATTCTTGCGTAATTATTAAGGTTATAGAAAGCTCTGGTTTGTTTTTTCTGCATAATAATTAATTTGGCTTGTTTGCTTCCTGCACGTCTCTGAACGTTTTTATCCTCATTTCGTCTATTTGGATTAGAACTGAAGCCTTAATGGCATGCAGTGGTGTAATTTGTTTTATTAGTCTGGATTTTGTGTGATCTTGCTCTTTACGTTGCACGTAGCCCAGGTCTCCTACATCACCTTCGGCTGTCCCAAGTTCTGCAGTGCTGCTTCGTGAATACTTGCTGATATGCGATTATGGTGTATCGGGGTGCTTAAACGTGAAACATCGGTTCTATTCTGCTTATTTTCTGTCATATTTCTTCTCAGCGCCATGGTCATTTAAGCTGATGAGTCTTTTGGGGAGGGTTGCAGGTTTCAACCTATCGATTTCTTACTTGAAGAATATACGCGTATACTCGGTCTATTTTACTAGCCACTTTCTTTCAAAGTTGGCAAAGTTTGGGCAAACCGTTGTGCGTGCATATGCATGCATGCATTAGATGTGGTGTTGCCTCACAACTTCGACCAGGTGGCGGTAATCAACTAGGGTGCCTCCGATGCACGCGTGCCCTGCAGCTGGCCACTGTTGTCGCTAGCTGCTAGCTTTTTAGTTTTGTGTGTCTGTGTGTGTGATTTGCGTGGCCTTCCAAAAGATGACGGGATGTTGTGGGCTGCTCTGCAAAGGACCCAGTCGTAAAAGGAACCAAATGTTTCGGTTCCCCTGCGGCAAAGACCACAGAAAGAAATAGCAGGCCTAGGTGCAGCGTGAACATCGGGAGGCAAAAGACGCAACCAAGTTATGCCTGCTGGAAAATGCAAAAGGCCGTGTTCTGACCTGATTTTACTTATTCATCTTGTATTTTTTATTACATGAACTAACGTCTCGCGTGCCGCTAGTCGTTGACGAAGCTGTTTCAAACGCGTCAAGCTTCTGACTGCAAGCTGTGGTAATTCACTGAGTAAGAGTACAAAAACAGCGCAGATAGCTCCACAACGTGCCTACATGAACGTCATTTATTTCTTAGGCGGGTTTATTATGTGCATGTTTAATGCATGTACTACTGACACCTCGCGTGCCGCTCGTCTTTGACAAGGGGCCTGTGAACGTTGCAACTTGTTGACTGCTGGCTGAATTGCTTCGCAGACTAAAATGAGCAAGACAGCGCAGGTAGGTGGATCGTTTGCCTGCATGTGCCTCCGTTATCTCGGGCGTGTTTGGCTACTGCATGTTGTATACAAGATGCATTCCTTTGACAGATAAAAATGTTGCGGTTTGTTTCTGCGACAATGCTATAATTAATCTTTCAAATCATTGTACATGAAATGTCGTCATATTCAATAAACCAAAATAATTTAAATTTGCTCCTTCAATGAATAATCTAATTGCAATATTTTCTTTCATTACGGCTTCATTTCAAGAAAGACCCATTTCATCAAAATCACCAGGACAGAAGGCTGAAGTTCAAAGCAGCAGCTCTTCCGACTGTTTGCTTTCCGGCATAAGCAAAGCCGATCGTAATACTGACACAAGTATGTGGGCCTTCCACATGGCAGAAAGGCGCGCGTAAATGTCGGCGTCATAAAGACGATAAAGCGCGTTTGCTTCATGTACTATTCTGGTCCGCCATTAAACAGAGAGCGTGTATTTACCAGCCTCCATCTTCAATCTATGTCACATTTTTTGGTGCAGCTGCTGGGTACGTGCTAGTAGAAAGTCAGGTCGAACTGACTCCTGTTCAAGTACGGACAAGCCGTCGATGTCAAACCCAGCCGCGTCAGAAGGATGAGTACATTCACTCCTTCTTCCTCAACCACACTGACCAAGGCCGTCCTTAACCAGCCGCGAATCCTCAAATGCCTTCCATAGGAACGCTTTCGAGGATGCTGAAGACCGTCTCGATCATTTGAGCGTGTCGCCGGCTTCTACGGCTGGACTCCAGAGCGCAAGCTGCGCAAAGCCTACATTGCTCGGGACTATGAGTGGGCATGGTTTGAGAACCATGAGGCGGCCCGATCGTCACGGAGCGAATTCCGATGGTAGCTAATGAGGACACATGCAAGCATCGATCGCAAGGAGCGAGCTGAATCTGCAATTCAGGTGTCGGTACAGCGGACGAACGAAACCGTCGCAATGTTTGTGGAGATATGTGCCGGCTTTTCAGACGCGCAGATATGTCCATGCAGGAAGAAAAAAAAGTTAATGAACTTGATGCGTGGTCTCAAGCAAGAGCTCTTCGGTGGCTTGATACGCAACCCATGGAAGACCGTTGAAGAGTTTCTCGCGAACCGACGTCAATGAAACGGCACTGCAGTAGCGAACGAGGCATTATAACCTAGACGTGTCCGCACTATTGCGTGACCCTCTCGCTGTACCTTTGGAAAACACCAACGCTTTGGGCGAGCTCATCTGGCTTGTTGTTTGAGATGAGCTCCAAAAACTGTAGGTGGCTCCGGAATCAGTACCACGGCTTTCTCTGCCTTAGGTCGTCCGTGAGCGAATCCGGCAGGCTTTCCGAGTCACAGAATCAGTCGAGACACCACAGCATGAGGTGCGGCTACCACCGCTTGGCATGTCGTATGCGGAAGCTGCGATCGGTTTGTTGTCCCCGCACTTCGACGGTGTGAGCGCCGCTCCAGACTTGCATGGTGTGCGCGCCGTTGAACAAGCTACTGGCAACTTCAGGCCTCGCAACACGCCTTTCATGGCTGAAGCACGACCAACCCACAAGAGTGATGTTTGGCGTACTAAGGACCGGCTTTCCTTGTGTTTCCATTGCTGTGATACGATCACCTCTACAGGATATGCCCTTACGGCCGAGCAGGACCCCCTAGATTTTCGCCTTACGAGTCCTGTCCGTGTTATACTGATTCACCACTGGAGATCGAAGCCTAGCGTTCAGACGCCAACACTTCATTTGCGCCACGATTCTGTCAATCTCGGTGACACGCGCGACACAGGTCTTCCAGCCCGCTCTTCACTCCGAGCAAATCCAGGCGTCACTAACCCAGCTCTGCCAATTGAAAAAACTGCGTACAGCGCCCTGCGGAGGTAAAGTCGCTGACATTGCGAACGCAGATCCTCCACTACGACGACAGCGACATAACGAAATTCCGACGCAGAGATAGCAGTGTAGTTCGATATCAGTAACTTGCGACATACCGGTAACCATAGACGACCATGAAGTCAGTGCTTTATTCGACACGAATTCAGGGACGTCTGTTATGAGCCTGAATCTGGCGCGTATACTGAAGAAAGTTTCGATACTCTAGTCTGGAACTCAGGTTCGTACTGCAGGAGCGCACCTGATAACTCCTGCGGGCTGGTGCACAGGACGATCGAGTCATAATTCGGGACTTAACGTATGTCGGCGACGTAGTCATTCTTGCTAAAAGTTCAAGTTAGCGAAGAGTAATGACAATGAATGTGACATCGAGATTCACGGAGAAGACGATAACATCACGTTGCCACCCAAGAGCGGCATGCTGACAGTTGTCCGATGCGACATGGAGCACGACGCCGAGTGGAGGGGCATGTGTTCCCCTGCTTCTTGAACACAACGTCTGCCTATCCAGAAGGCTTCTTCAGCTGCGAAACAAATGTTCCGTCGTTCTGATAACTAACTTTAGCAAAGAGTATCGGCATATAGTGCGAAGAAGGACAATCGTCTTTCTTCGCGATATCATTGATTTCACCGACATGGGCGCATTGTGGATCGCAACTTCCCCGCCGTCTGAGGTACACAGCCTAAAAGAACGCATTCACTATTGAACGTCGTCCAAAGTACGATGCACGTCCATTACAAAGCATCGAATTATTACGGACGAGCCAGCACGTCCTGTTCACCAGCATCCTTACCGAGTGTCTCCAGTGGAAAGGACATCCATCAAGCAGGAATAAAAAGACATGTTCTGTAGCGGCGCAACTATCGCCTCCAGAGGCGCTGAAGAAGGCGGCTCACGTGCATGTAGAGCGAAAAAAAGAACACGCTAGAGCTTCTCGACCTGAGCAGCCGAGATCTCGGGAGCTGCCATGGTGCCGCTCTCGAGATCCCGCGGCACCATGGCTGGTCAGTCTAAATAAACCGTGGCCACGGGGGCAACCTCTCCGCGCCGCCTCCCAGAACTCCAAGGTGACGTAATCAAGCCATCCACAAGCCCGTGGGCCTCGCCTGTAATGTTAGCATGAAGCAACGACAACACTCTACGCTTCTGTGTAGACTACGGAAAGTTTAACGGTGTCACCAAACGCGATGTTTATACATTACCACGCCTCGCCGATGCATTGTATCTTCTACAACATGCCAAGTTATTTCTTTGTTGGATTCCAAGCCCGGGTATTGGCAAATCGAAGTATATGAAAAGGTTTGTGAAAAAAATATTGTTTGTGACACCTGACAACATTTGACCAGAGGTGTGAACTTTGAACTCATAAAGGACTCATGACATAAAGGACTCATGACAGTTTCCGCGCCAACCACCTTCCAGAACATGATGGACTTCTGAACCATCCTTCTGAACTCAAGTGCATCTTAGCTGCGATCCCTACTGTCAACCTCAACACAACGCCTGAAAAATGCTACTTAAGGTTCGAAGAGCCGAATGTTTTTGGCCATGTACCAGACTCTTTCACATTAGAAGGCTGTCCCGGGCTTCCTTTATTTGTGAGCATATTATACGCGCTTGGTCGATGAATTCTCTAGAATTGCTGAGCCTCTCACACAGCTTTCACCCGACGATGTCCTTTCGTAAGGACACGTACAAGCAACCCCGGTCGTTATTGAATTATGCCAACATTTGTAAGCAGCACATTACGCCAAAGTCGGTGTGGAATGTGTCATTCTTATAGTATTCGAATAATTTGATCTGCACTTACAAAAATATGTTATTACCCTTGTCTACCCATCTGTAAGTCAGCAAAGTGATGTTGACTGTTTGTCATGCGCACCTCTGCCTACATCATGGGCCCTGACCAAGACTTCACATTTGACGGTGTTGTCGACGCCGCCAAGATGGCTGAGCGCCACTGCACTGACCCTGAGTTGCTGCCACAGATCGAACACCTTCAAGGAGTTTAGGCTGTTTTACCTTGCTCACTCGCACGCAACTTATGATCGTACTATCTGCGCAAAAACGGCTTTAACGTGAAGAACTGCGGAAGTGGTCCAGAAACGCACCTCCTTTTCGTACCGTCGGCCGCTGCACCAAGAAATTTGTAAGCCTGTCATGATGAGCCATGTGCGTGACAACTGGGATTCACCAAGACGTTAGCAAGGATACGACAGAAGTATTACTGGCCGCGGCTCTTTTCTTCTGTTCAACGGTACTTGAAGACCTGCCGCGATTTGCAGCGCCGCACTGCACCGCCCGTAAACCGGTTGGCTTTCTCTACCCGGTGCACTTAAGCGCCGTTCCAGCAAATAGTAATGAATCTACTTGGTCCATTGCGAAGGCCTTCTGCGCGCTATGGGTATACATCGCTACCGATTATTTAACATGGTACACCGAAACCAAAGCTCCGAAAGTTAGTCGTAAGTCCGCCACATCGTCCTACAACATGGTGCACACTCTGTTCTCATCAACGATCGCGGTGCAGCACTCACAGCCGGACTGATGCGGGACGTTTTCCAGGTGACGAATAGCTCTCACGGCAAGAGCACAGGGTATAATCCTCAAAGAAATGGATTAACGGACCGTCTGAACAGAACGCTGGCCAATATACTTTCCATGCTATCCACGTAGAGCACAATACGTGAGACGAGATTGTTCAGTATGTTTCCTTCGCCTTTAACACTGCTGCACAGGAAGGCACACAGGTTGCGTCGTTCGAATTTGTATAAGGGTGCCGCGTCACGTCAACACTTGATGCCATGCTACGTGTGGCTGATGGTAGCCCGACCAATAACACGTTCAAGAGTTTTTACAAAGAACCCAACAAGCACGCTAGCATGCTAGGCATCATATCCGGTGAAAACAGCGTACCTACAACAGCCTTCCCTACAACCAGGATCGAAGCAACGTCCACTACCATCCCGACGACTGCATGTGGGTCTGGACGCCTATATATATATATATATATATATATATATATATATATATAAGGTTATGCGCCGCGTAAGCAACGTAACGTACGAGGTAGTCCCATACAGTTCTGTCCCGGTTCGGACCGTCGTCGTCATGGCGCTGAAGTTGTTCATGTAGTGCGCAAGAAGCCATACTATTTGCGTACGTTAACGTCCAAATTGCACCTCAGGAGCTCCATTTCTTGCCATCAATTCTACTGAAAGCCGGCTTTTTTCACGCAAGTGAGATGGCTGCTTCTCGCATTTGGACACAATGATCTGTGGCTTCCGTTCCACAGGAAGGCGCGTGCAAAGGTCGGCGCCATGAAAGCAGATGAAGGGCGTTGGCTGCACGCTCTCTTCTGGTCCGCAATTATAGAAACATCATCTCTTTTGCCAGCCTCCCTAATGAACCTACGCTACACTTGTGTGTGCGCGATGTTGTCATTCGAAACTGAATGACATAGCTATATAACTGAATGGCATAGCATATATGCCAACCATTCGCTTACACAAAACGTGCTACCGAATACAAATTCCACTCCCCCATGTGTACTGTGCACGTGTCCAAGAATACCTAACCTATTCTGTATATTCAACCCGAGTCGATACTGCAACATATATTGAAATGCTATACATTTATATGCTCTAAATGCTATAGAACCCTATATATCATAAAAATGCAGTATGTCATAGAAAATGTGTGCTGCAGTTGGCAACTTTTGACTAATAGCTCCTAACTACTCTACTTTATTTCGACGTGTGCTTGCTGCCTTCAGCTCTTTTTTTTAACTTAACTATTAGAATATTTTATGCTTATACCACACAAGAGAAAACCTCTGTGCCAGCGCAAGCCACCTACGCCTAATGTACGTCAGCAGTGCCAGCAGCAGAATCCATAAAAGAAAATAAAATTGTTCTTTCAGCAGCAACAGCGATGACAGTAGGGATGTCGATATTGAAGAAAACATCAATGAGGAGGAGGAAGGCACGGACATATCTTGTGTTGACCGAAGTGGCCTGAATAATTCTTTATCCGAGCTACAAAAGAAGGGGTTACAATTGAAGAAGGGGTTCACACAGTAAAAAAAAAAAAAAAGTCGCAGTTTCTCCCGAAAGGCGAAGCATCGCTTGCCATATCAAACTAGTGGATAGCTATACGAAGTAAGGATAGTAGTTTTATCAGCCGTGTAAATTTGTAAACACAGGCACACCAACGAAATCAACAAGTATGGTGTCACGCACTCACATGCAAACATGAACGCATCTCACTATATGACCGCGGCAACGCGCTGTCGAAACGTTGTAGTGAGTAAGCACGGCATCAGCAGCGAGCGAATTGACCTTCGTCTAGCCGCTCGCGTCAATGCGAGCGGGGAGTGCAGGGAGGATGGACCCTCTCCTCGTCGCAGATGGCTTTCAAGTTACAGCCGCCGGCGGGAGCGCGCGGCATAGTACGCGGCTATGCACGGCCTCCCCCCGGAGCGTTGAGGGCCGTCGCTCGCGGTCGCTCGGGCGGTGCGGAGTAAAACGTGCCCCCCTCCCTACGCTCCCTCTACAGTGTTGCGCACGACTGGAAGGCGGCGCTCTTTCTTCGCGCTTCGCTCACTTGCGTGCACGACATTGAGCCGCGATCACCTGTTCACCCTCATACGCTTTCACTCGCACGTAGAGCATACGGTGCACGGCGACGATTTTATTGCGATAGCAATTATATGGACACTTCAACCGGATTTCTGCCGTCGGCGTCGCCGTCGCCGTGAGGTTCCGTATAGATAAAAGCTTCTCCGCGCGCCGTATGCCCGAGCGGAAGCGTGCGGGGACGCGCGCTATCACGGTGAGCGAACGCACTCAATCTCCCACGCGCAAGCAAGGAAGCGGGAAGCCAGCGCCGGAGGGAGCGGGAGCGGGGGGGGGGGGGGGCGCACTTCTAGTCTGCCAACAACCGCGCTCGTCGCCCGCCCGCACCGTCGTTATCTCCCACACGGCTCTGACCTTTATGAGCTGTGCATTCGCCGCTCAGTTTCCGTTGAAGCGATAGACCGCACGTACCTTCGCCCGCTGCGGCGTATGCTTGCTGCCAGCGTTTTGACAGTCGTTGTCTGCAGTAATTCAGTGTGATCTATTCGTGTTTGTTTGTGCGCGCTCACACCACGCTTCTTCATTCAGTTAGTAATAGTCGGGCCACATTTTCCAAAGCACGCTACACCAGCTATGCTGCCCGGATCGGCAGTGCTGCGCTACAGGTGTGTCCCTTCGCACGCGCTGCCCACGGGAAGCAGTTCTCATCAACACCACCGTTTCACACGCGCCTTCTCGTGGTCATCGAGTCTCTCTTCATGTCGGTCTACTTACGCCGCAGCACACCTGCTTACTTAATCAGCTCATGTTTACTACAATTCATATTGCTACCAAAGCCGCTCACCTTACTTCTTATGGCATTGCTGTGTTGCTATCGCATTCATTGCTTCGCCCTTAGGGCGAAACTGTGACATTTCTTTATCTCCCGTGCACTTTATACGGAACCTCACGGCGATGGCAGAAACGCGCTTGGAGCGTCCATATAATTGCTATCCCAATAAAATTGTAAATGGAACATGAATGAACAAAACGTCTTCAGAGAGGAATTTAAGCTTTGATATCTAATATGCAGTTCTTGAATGAAAACCAGAAAGTTTGGCTCTAGACGCGGAACAGCAATATGTTTTTCTGTGGCTCCACAGGATACGACGTTTCCCTTGAACACGGCGCACAACCCGCTACAATCCAGGGGGACCTTTTGCAGGAGGCTTTGTACTTTACAATTCCACCTGGCATGCTGAATGACATATTTGAAGTACCGTTTGTGAAAGTTCCGGCCATTATTGACATTGAAAAGCGTTGGATTTTGTTTCTCGATGAAACGAAGATACGGAGCTATGTCGACCTCGACCTTGGAAGTGACTCAATTCTTGTAACAACGCTTCATAGCGCCATAATATTTATCGTAAAGGCATTAACAAGAGCTGGGGCAGCAGAGAGCGTACCGTTTTTTTTTCGCATATGTGCCAGGTGATATATGAAGAGAGTTTATATTCCAGTTTGTGGATAACCGGTGGACCATTAGAGTACACAGAATGCATACCAATAGAAGGGAAGCGCAGTTGATGACGGCAGAAATCTAGGTGGGGTGATGAAGTTAGAAAATTTGCAAGTGCAAATTGGAATCAGCTAGCGCAAGACAGGGGAAATTCGAGATCTCAGGGACAGGCCTTCGTCCTGCAGTGGACACAAATATAGGCTGATGATGATGATGTTCCTATTGGCTAAGTTGTTCACCAAAATGTCACAGCAGGTGCAGCGCGTAAAGTGTGGTTCGGGCTCGTCAAGTCGTAACATAGGCGGTGCTTCTACCTTTACACTTTTTGTGACTGAGTCATGGTGTTCATCATTCAACATGCTTGTGATCCACATAGAGAGTTGTTCTTTATGCCTGATCCTGTCCATGTACTAAAAAATTTTAGAGGTCACCTGTTGCATAAAACCGATTTACACTTAGTGATGAAATCGTAAGAAATTTTAGTTTGCCGATTGCTGAGGTCCCAATGCAATATGGCGAGAGTGTATTACGCCACCGAAATGTTGAATTCAAAGTGGCCGCAGCATTAATTGAAGCTCATATATTGACACGCCATTTTACTAAAATGAAAGTGAACACAGCATGTTTTGAGAAACTCCTCCTGCTACCAGGTACTTGACAGAAATCGAGACGCTTCCACCGAGGAGGAAAAAACTGTTTTGTTTTTAAAATCATTTTGAATGGTATACGTTAACGACGTCCAGACATGCCGTCGCCTCATTAGATTGCACTGATATAACAAAGTATCGCACGGCGATCTGAAATTTGAACCTCCCTGCTGATGTGATTCCATGAATGGAGATTGGGGTGAAAAATCTGTGGAAGCCATGCCAGTCAGATGTCGTTATGTCCACAAAAGTCAGAAAACATCCCATTTTTCATTTAGCGAAATGTGGCTACTGCTTCCTTTTCATGGGAAGGCGGGGTCAGGATTGTGGGGAGAACTTGTTTACGGTTCTCAGGATGGTTGCACCAGCACCAAGCTGTTATCACTAGAGGCCGGATCTTTAGGCATTAAAAAAGCACGTTTTAGGCGCCAAAATTGGCAGGTAAAACAACGTTTTCGGCCTCCAATGTCGTAAATATAGGCACAATAAATCTTTACATAAACGCAAATTATTTCAAGCCAGGACGTGCGCGACCTGTATCTACGAAAAAAAAAGAAGAAATGTTATTGTGTATGATGGCACAAAGGCGCCAACAGTTGAACATAGCCGTGCAGTTGCCCCATAAAACTGCTGGACTAATGAGGATCAATTGGCTGAATTCTACAAGCACACTGCTCATATTCATGTTCAACGGCCATTGTACTCGAGCCTCGCATATAGTGAAACAGGCATGAAAAAGAATACTTGAAAGTTGGGAATACTGATTAAAAAAACGCTACTTTATGTCTGCCTGACGCAATTAAATTAAGACACAAGAAAATCAGATAAATGATAAATGCAAGAGAGACTACGATTTATTAAGAAATTAACGTGTTCTTACTTGAGTACTCTTAGATACAACTCTTACAATTTTCTCACATACAATGACATTATCCAAATTGTGCAGGCAAAGCGTCCGAACACTACCAAATACACTTCCGCCCATTTGAAGTGCACATGTTTGAAGATATCTGTTTAGAGGGCACGCAGAACGTAGTATAAGAATCACTGTGAAGATTGTGGAAACAATAGCAAACTACCACCATCTGCAGATATTTGGATTCAAAATTGGGCCTCTTGTCACTGAGAATGATCTTGTACGCTGAGAAGGAATGCTTGACGGCGGTGAACACCTTACAAAGTAAATTACGATCAAAACAAAAGCCGCTTGCGCATCACAGTTTTCTTCCTTCTTTTGCTCTTCACTCTCGTTTCCCATGACGGCTCTCCGCGGTTTCGCATTCGCCAACCGCTCGCGCTATGTCGGCGTGTGCTGGCCGGCGCCTCAAATTTCACTGCTGCTAGTGGTTGTTTTGCAGGAGTTGGTTGAACTAGAGGACTAGGTTAAACCCCATACAGTTCCGAACAGTCAATGTTGCCCGGTAACATGACTCTAACTGCACTCGAAAGCGAAACTTGAGGGTAAATATTGTTCATATAGGCGCCGATATTGAAAATAGGCATTTATAGGCATTTAGGCACAAACGCCAATATAGGCATTTATAGGCACTATAAAAACACTATAAAAGCCATTCTTAACCTCTAATTCATGCTCATATATCGAAGTGGGGCGATAGGAGCGCAAGGAACAAAAAAGGCATTTGCCTAAAATCCGGTCTCTACTCATCACCACTGGTAGGTCACGTATGTTGATTCAAGGTAGAAAACAAGCTCGTGGGGGCCAATATACGACGACTTATTCTGTTTCCCGTGGGACATGCATCATACCTAAAGAAACAGACGATGGCTTGGACGCAGCAGACGACGGGAGCACTAAGCGTTTTCGAATAAATAATCGCACGCTTTGAGCCAGCTGCTTCATTTTTCACTGAGGAGAAAAACTGTTTTGCTTTATCAGGAATGTTAGGCTCAGTGCCTTAATTTCAGTTTCTTAGGCAAAACGTCCAATTTGCGTCACGTTACGAAATCAATTCGGCGCCACCAGCGCCATTTTCTAAGCGTCGCGCCTACGTCACACCTCGAAGAAAATGGCGGAATGTCCAGAAAAGGGGCTCTATATAAAGAACACTCACGTGGCAAGTGACGTCATGTACAGACAACGTTTCAGACATCCTGGCGCCAGCGCCTGATAACGCGGAGGCGCGGCATAGACGCTATCACACACACAAAAAACGTGTCTAAACAGGTAAACGTGATGCGCTGTGTGGTGCAAGAGTATTTACGACGCTTCAGGCATGAAGCTATTGGTGGCACGGATCCAAACTTTGCAGCCGGCTGGTTAGTTGATTAAAGTCAGCTACATGCTCGGTATTTTCGCTGTACTTCTGGTGACAGACGGGCGCACCGTGGAGTTACCTGCAGCACGTTTTCTTTTTTTTTCTAGTCGGTTGTGCTTGTTTTGTTCGGGAGACCAGGCGTAATGTGCACCAAGATGATGAAAGAAAATTCGAATGCTACCCACTGCTGGGTGGCACTCGGACGTTAAAACTGTGACTTAGGCCAGCAGATATACTCCGGCTACATTTCCAGGATTTCTATTAACAGCCGTTAAATATTTAATAACATTTTGGAACGAGCCAACACACGCGTGTGACTGGGAGCTGACAGCAACACGACGATATCTTGGAGACTTCCGTCCCATTGTGCATATTATTCTTAAAAATTCTTTACGTGTTAAAAATAGTTCGCATTCGAAAATAGGTGCCCGTGATCATCTGCCAAGCGATGAGTGGCACACATGACGATGTTTTGTGACGTACCGTTGAAGTGGCGCGTGTCGAAGTGACAAATTATATGTAGTATGATTCACCTCAATACAAACGTGTAATAGGGTAAACATTAGCGCGTGTTGGTGAACTATAAGTGGCGCATGACTTTGAAAGCAAACAGCGCTAAAAGAAGGACTAAAAAGAAGCGCACAATATGGAGCGCCGTCCTGTGTCATGTTTAGTCCCGTTCGTAGTGCTGTTTGGTTTCGAAGGGGAAACATTGATTGGATCAAGTCAAATTTGGCGCCTAGGGTTACCCCCAAGGAAGGTTGTGCCAACGACATCTCGAACAAAAAATCCATCCAACCATGCAATCTACTTCGCTGCAGACGAGTACCTTCGCATCGTCGTTGATCCTGCATCTTGCAGAAAAAAATTTTTGAACTGTGCTTTAACTTCCTATTCAGAAAGCAGCCCTTTCCCATTCATCGGCAGGATCAGGTAATGTGAGATTGTATGAAAGGTGAAAGCTGCCTGCAAGGAGCACAACGAGTAGCGGGTATTCGGCATCTGCCAAACCAAAAGCACCTGACACCACATAGAACACAAGTTTTCTTTAAAAGCGTGCCTAGCCGCTAAGACGTTCAAGATTGACTAAGTTGTGCTTTTGGTTTGTGAATCTTCGAAACCTTTATATGCTTTCCATGACAGAGGATCACCTGTCCACGAATCCTACATGATATCATGAACGAGCAGAGCAGCAGCCGCGGTCTGTTTACAATTTCCCGCAGCACCGTAGTAGCAGTAGTGAAAATTATTCGGTGGTTGTTAACCTGAAAACCAAGAACTGGATGTGCATGCCTGATGCAGTTAAGTTCTATTATAACTTTTTTCCTGGTCGGTGAGTTGATAATGTTTTGTGAAACGCATGTCCCGGTGATGTCGAAATCAAGGTCAACCGCCACCTCTTTGGCCTTGTAGACATGGCTTGCTGTAAACATGAGGTTTCCCACGAGTTTCTCTTGAGATTAGCGCAGCGAAAGAATGCGTCCAAAGCCGCTATTCAGGACATTCCGCCATTTTAAGCGAGGCGAGACGTAGCCGCGTCGCTTACAAAATGGCGCCAATAGCCCCAGTTTGCTTTCGTAACGTGACGCAAATTTGACGTTTCGTCTAAGAAACTGTAATGTAGGCATACAACCTAGCGTTATTTATAAAGGAAAACAGTTTGCCTCCCCAGTAAAAATAAAGAAGCTAGCTCAAAGCGTACATTTATTCCATCCAAATCGTTTCTCGCTTCCGTCGACTGCATGCGCACAAGCTGTCATGTGCTTCATTAGCTAGGATGCGTGTCCTCGGGAAACGGAATGAGTCATCGTATATTGGCGCCCACGCGCTTGCTTTCTACCTTAAGACAACATACGCGACCTATCAGTGATGATGAGCGCACGCTCTAGGCCGCGTTATCGCTATCTCGTGAAGCGCAAGTAACTCAGCCCGACTCGTCTGGCTGAGCAGCAGGCGAATTTCATCGATAGCGTTATGCGCGCCAAAGGTATCCGCCTGCGCAACGCAAGCGCCGGCGCTGCCATCTCTTGTTCATTTCAGCCGCTATTCTAGACATACCGCCATTTTCTTCGAGGCATAATGTAGGCGCTAAAATGTCTAGAATATACTGGCTAGTGTGCCGACCATGGCCTCCCGAGTGGCACCGTTAGCAATGAATGTCGGCGGCTACCGCTAGGAGCGCTGCAGTGCGGGTGTGTGCCGCAGCGCCGCCCGCTCTTCATAGACCGCCGTGTTATAACAAGGGGGCTGCTGCACTTTTTGTGTTTATAAAGCTGTAGGAGCAGTAAATTTGTCATGTAGGGAGGTGATTTCTAATTTAGGGTTTCTTTTGGCTATAAGAAAGCTTATTTATTGCTTGCTGCCTGCGTTTAAGTTTGCGTACCAGCTAGCTCTGTTTCGAGTGTCGAACCTCAAGTGGTTCAATTCAGGAAAAGGAAACACTACATTCGTTTTCTAAGACAGTCCAGATCATTGCAACATACGATTTTTAAAGCATACTTATTCCGCGACTATTACTCATAGAGAATAAGAATGCCTAATTTATATAGACATGTGAAATTGCACTATATATAGGATGTTTTTTTAAACAATACAGATTTTTATTTTTAAAAAGTAATGAACGAAACGAACGTGGTGTTTTCGCAGGCGAGTTCGTAGGCGAGGCGGACACTGCCGCAAATAACGTGAGCTTCAGAAAACTAATTTGGAAAAATGTATGATTACCTTTTTTATTCGTGTCTGGGGAGCGTTGTCTAAATGGCAAAGTGACATTTTCATCCACACCCATCTTTTAAAGACGTTGAGAATCGCACCTAATTCGGGATATTCAAGAAGTGTGTGGCAAAGTACGAATGACAGCATGCCGCGGCCAATCCTAACCCGACACACAGCCGCACTCGCTTGCCAGGCAAAGCGTATGTGACGCATCAGTAGCTGCCGCGACTACAGCTAGCCGAGACCTTCGGTTTGCTACTTTCTCGCGCTTGTCGTCACGGCGTTTCGGTCTTATATGACAGCGGGGTCGCCTTTTCTGTGCTCTAGCAGATAGTCTGAATTTACCTTTTAAATTCCATGATAAATATCTCGAAATAAGTGTGACTTTCAAGGTAAAAAAAACAAAGGTGCGTTAAAATGTGAGTGCCTTCATATTCGCCAGTTCAACAAATGTATAAAAAAAGCTAGGTCATAATTAATTGTTGTTAATTCATCTTCTGAACCTCACGTTATCAGCGGCAATGTATTTTCGCCTCGCCTCGGAACTCATCTGCAGAACAACGTCATTTTGCTGCTCTTATATAGCCTCTTTGTCAAAAATCTGGATTGTCTAAAAAACATCTATATAAGACTTATCTTCCATGATGCTCGTATATGTGCTTCGCATGTTCATCATCATACGTTTAACAAGCTCACCATTGTATCGCATGCCGTGATGCGACGCGATACAATGGTGAGTTTCTCAAACGAGCAGCTCTTGTTGCACGACGTACGTCGTGCTACAAGAGCTGGTCTTTCAGGGCAAAATATTAACTTTTGATTCACTTGCCAGAATGTTCCTCTATGGAATTACTCCTTTTGATTGTTCATTTTCCCCATACTTTCCTACACTTTCGCTTTTTTGCGATAGCAATTGTATGGACACTCCAGGCGAATTTCCACCGTCGCCGTGATGTTCTGTGTATAAAGTCCAAGTGCGATAATATTGCGGCCGCACGCCGTCTTCTCTATGGTGCGAGCAAAAGCTTGCGAAGATTCTTCTCTGACTGTCTCTGCGAATGACTGACTCCAATTTTTTTTTATTTTCTCTCTTTATCTATTCTTCCCCTTCCCCCCTCCCCATGTGTAGGGTAGCCAACCGGGCACGTCCTTGGTTAACCTCCCTACCTTTCCCTCTTCGTTTTTTTTTCTCTCTTGCGAAGACGAGCCAAGAAGGATGGTAGCTTGATTGGTATATGAGAACTGTTTGGTAGACGCAGAAAACACGTAAAATGTTCCCCGTACATTGTACTTCTTTTCATAAGGTATAACTAACATTTTTTAGCGAGAACCATGTCTCTATAGTACTGCTTCCTTGAAGCAGGCTTTAATTAAACTGCGTCGACCATAAACAAGCTGGAACTGTTAATTAAGGCAACTTTCTTGATCAAGGATTATACCTCATCACAAGTTGTGCAACCTGTTTTGTCTTCTGTCTTCATCACAGCATTCAGAACACTACCATTTTCTTTAAATAAAGGTGGCAAGTAAATTATTTTAAGTTATTCATTTCACGTAACGTACCTTCTCAATAGGCATAAGCTAATGATTCCACTGGCCCAGATAGCGCGATTCATCCACGCGACTGGAATAGATATCGAGATTTCATTTCTGAATTGCAGTACAGATGACGACTTTAGCTGGTGGTTTGCGGCCATTGTGCACCATCATTTTGCAATCTATCAGCGCTCGCGGCTTTGAAACTAAAGCGTTGGACGCTCTCTTCTGATACAGAAGCTTTGTGGTGGACACCAGATCCTTCGAAGTTCTCCGATTCGGTGCTCTCAACGGCTGAGCACAACAAGGAGGCCACCGACTGGGTGCGCCTGTACTACTTTGATGGAAGTTCTTTCGCACACACACACGCACACACACACATATATATATATATATATATATATATATATATTGTAATAATATATGTATTATAATTTTCTCCTTGGAAATACAAGGTGCGTAGGATACTTATGGAATATCGTATGCACTACGTATCGCATCGATTTCAGACGCAATGTATTGCGGCGAAGATCGTTGAAAACGCCGTTCACGATGATAGTGAACGTGCGTTCGATGAAACGGCTTTTTAAATACTTTTCACACACCACAACAGTTGGCGTCAGGGTTTTGTCGTTTCTTTTTATCCTTCGTTCCCATTCTGCGAGCCGTGTGCCATCAGATGGTGCAGTGTACAAGAATAAAAGCCCTTCGCTCGAGCAGTAACTACTCCAGCACAACCACGCAAAGCAAGTCCTCTCTTCACTGTCGCTGTGGTTTCAACATTCTTTCACCGCCGTCACATAGTCCTCCTACTCACAGACACGGGAGGAGACAACCACAAACTCACTTGAAGCTTTTATGACGCAAGAACAAACACGCAACTCCGTAATGACACTGAAAACGCAAACACAGAAATCGATGCAACCACTGCGAAACTGCTCCAGCCAAGCAGACGACTCGCGGTGGGTCTGTAAAGCCCCAATATATAAAAAGTAGCGACACTCTCCTCCTCCGCCTTCCCTCCTCCTCGTTTCTCCTCTCTTTCGGGCTCCTTTTTCGACCGTTGCGCCGCTACACCGCTGGAAACACGTCCACTTGATTATCTTTCGCCGCTGATTAGGTTCGACGATCGCCGACTGTGTTCGCCGCTATCGTTGTGCTCCTCGCCAGTCTGTAGACGCTTCTCGGGCGAAAATGGTGATGGAGCGTGATCGTAAACAAATGCAGCCAGCGCCCGGCGGCGCGACGGTCCACGTGATGCCATTAGGTCAATACCGACGCGGCGTCGCCCTCGGACAGGGTGTGCGAGGAGGCGGCGGCATTCTTCAGAGCGTGACGCTACTTTTTATATATAGGGGTTTTACACCCAGCTGTATTGCTGCGACCCCTGTCAGCCACCGTGGGCATTAATTGCATACGGTGCCATGCTCCTCCATTGAAAAGAGCAGGTGGTCGGCACACTAGCCAGTATATTCTAGGCACTATATAGGCGCGTCGCTTACAAAATGGCGCCGATAGCCCCAATTTGGTTTCGTAACGTGACGCAAATTTGACGTTTCGCCTAAGAAACTGTAATGTAGGCATAGAAGCTAGCGTTATTTATAAAGGAAAACAGTTTGCCTCCCCAGTAAAAATAAAAAAAAATCTAGCTCAAAGCGTACATTTATTCCATCCAAATCGTTTCTCGCTTCCGTCGTCTGCATGCGCACAAGCTGTCATGTGCTTCATTAGCTAGGATGCGTGTCCTCGGGAAACGGAAAGAGTCATCGTATATTGGCGCCCACGCGTTTGCTTTCTACCTTAAGACAACATACGCGACCTACCAGTGATGATGAGCGCACGATCTAGGCCGCGTTATCGCTATCTCGTGAAACTCAAGTAACTCAGCCTGACTCGTCTGGCTGAGCAGCAGGCGAATTTCATAAATAGCGTTGCGCGCGCCAAAGGTATCCGCCTGCGCAACGCAAGCGCCGGCGCTGCCATCTCTTGTTCATTTCAGCCGCTATTCTGGACATCCCGCCATTTTCTTCGAGGCGTAACGTAGGCGCTAAAATGTCTAGAATAAACTGGCTAGTGTGCCGAACACGACCTCCCGAGTGGCACCGTTTGCAATGAATGTCGGTGGCTGCCGCTAGGAACGCTGCAGTGCGGGTGTGTCTAAAACCCCTATATAAGAAAAGTAGCGCCATCCGCTTCCCTCCTCCTCCGTTCCACTATCGCGCTCGGCGCGACCAGCGCGATCGAGGCGCGATATCGATAGTGGCGCCGCCTGCGTCGGGCCTGCCGTGGCAGACGACAGCTAACGCGCTACCAGAGGAAATCCGAGGAAAACTTTGATCGCGCCCTGCGGAGAAGTTTTTGAGGCGCGATTTTGCTTCGTCAGTCAGTAACTGGTCTTAATAATGCCGTTTTGGAAGTAGCAACGCGACGATGCGAGACGGCGCAAATATCAAGTGTGCAGCAAGCGTCTGCGCACGCCGGATGGTGAACAAAAAAAGCCTTTTGCACTCGCCTTGTCGGTTGCGGCAACTTAAGGCGCAGCAGCATGCCATCACAACGAAGTTCTTGTCCCTAACACGTTTGATCCGTTTGTGCGTACAGCACTTTCGTCGCACAGGCCCGAGAATGGCAGTCGGAGCGCGCTGGAAAGAAAAAAATATACAAAAGCGCGACGCGAACTTCCACGTGACACGGATTGGCCAATGGGGGAGCGGAGGAGGCTGGGGCGACAGGAGGCGGCTAAGAGAGGGCGAGGAGGAAGCGCCGGGGTGAGCGCGGTGGCGGCAAGATCTAAGAATGGCGCCACTTTTATAAATATAGGGGTTTTAGGTGTGTCCTGATGAGCACATCCTGATGGAATGCGACGGGATCCACCCAGCGAGAACCGTAGGTAACGTGCAACTCCCAGAAGCGCTTGGTTTCAAAGTGGAAGGAAACAAACAGATCAGCCGTAGAGATCAGCAAAAGACGATTGGAGTACTGGTGGAAAAAAATCAGGGAAAAGATGGATACGACCTAAAATCATAGGCAGCGGCACAAGGCAAATTTTTGAAAAAGAAAAATAATAATGAGAGGAATATCAAAACTGCTAGATAAAGAACATGTATAGCATACCTGACTAAATAAAGCAGGCTAGGTGACTATTTGTCGCCGCCCCGTTTCAAAGGGGATGCCAATAAATCATCATCATCATCATCATCACGTGCCATGGCGCCGCCCGCTCTTCATAGACCGCCGTGTTATAACAAGGGGGCTTCTGCGCTTTTTGTGTTTATAAAGCCCTAGGAGCAGTAAATTTGTCATGTAGGGAGGTGATCTCTAATTAAACGTTTCTTTTGACTACAAACAGAATGAGTCGTCGTATATTGGCGCCCACGCGCTCGCTTTCTACCTTAAGACAACATACGCGACCTACCAGTGATGATGAGCGTGCTCTCTAGGCCGCGTTATCACTTTCTCGTGAAACGCAAGTGAGTCAGCCCGACCATCGCCCGACTCGTCTGGCTGAGAAGCGGCCGAATATCATCGATAGCGTCGCGCGAACCACATGCATCCCCTTGCGGGACCCAAGCGCCGGCACTGCCATCTCTTGTGCACTTCGCTGCTTACTCGCTCCGCGAGAGGATAAAGTCCCTATAGACCTTTTCACAAACGGACGTTTGAGCAGTGCCATTGGCTGACACGAGCGACGTCTAGCGTCGCCGCCATTTTGGACTGTGCGCCTTGCGAGAGCAGGCCCGCCGCACTTCGGTTGTGTGATCTTCGCCGCGCATTATTTCGATTGTTTTCTTCCGCTTCGCTTGTCTTGTGCCGCTTGACTTTTTACAGGTTTCACGTGTTCGCGTGAGCGCTCAGTGTAGTGTGCCATGGCAACAGCAAGCCCAGCCAGTGGATGTGGTGTTGCTTCGTCGGTAGCGGCGGCAGCCTCGTCTGCTTCGTCGAGACCTGGCGTGCTAATCAGTGATATATTTCATTGTTATTGCTGGGCACATGTGACCGTATCTTCGATTGAATCTGATCACCATTACGTTTCGCGATTGAGGGTTGCCTCATTTAGCGAAAGCAGACGCGTACATAGCTGTCAGGCAATGCTTATAGAACCAGGCGCCGGCGGCCCGACGACGCGTGTCAGTGGTTGGTAGATATGCGGTGGTTACTCCATATGCTTCCGACGCAACTGAACAGCTCAATCATGCAAAATTTATTGGATCTGGTGCGGTGCAGGGTGCTTATAACCAAATTTCAAAGCATAAAGCGTGGCGATCGAGCAGCGCGGTACCTGCAGCGAACCGACGCGCGGCAGTGATCACAGATTCCAGCGCGACTGATACAGCCCAGGTGCTAGATTTTTATTTTTAGTATTTATTTATTTATACATACTGTCAATCCCAATAGTGATTATAACAGGACTTGTTATAAAGATATATTTGTTTACCTATTTTTTACGTTTGTTTACCTGGAATGGATTTTCTTTCGAATGTCTGAATTTGGAACAAGCTTCGCTCACGGTGAACCTTAACGTAGATCGTGCGCGAAGTTTGCATTGAAGATATCGCGTACGGCAATAATTGTTCGTGTGCGCTATCTCTGAAGCGAAATAAGCCGATAATATTGCAGTGTTAGGGCGATCTCTGCTCTTTCTCTTGTTTCCCTTACACCGTCTCACTGTGATATGTTCATAATAAAGTAATGTCGAGTCTTAACAATTGTCGAATAAATAAATATCCATATGACTGTAAACCACTACTGACCATGAGTGAAAAGCGCTTAGTGGTCAGCGAAGCAGTCTCTGCACGCACGTAAGTATTTCACTTCATCGACTGTGCGAATTTATTTTTTTCGTTACTGTTATTCTTGCAAGCATGATGCTATTGTCCGAGTACCCATGCGAATACCGTTTTTTGACGTTCTTACTTGCGCGGGCTCATTTAGCGCGTTTCTACGCCACGCACAGTTAGCGCATCACGGTTCCCAAACTCTAACACTGGCGCTAGGCCGCACTGATGAGGTTGACACGTTCGTTTTTGCATTCTCTTGCTGCCCGAGCACATAGACAACGCTCAAAGATGGATGAGCTCGATGCAGCACCACACTGTTGAAGTTAATTACCTTTTGGACAGGGCCGCGTAGGGTGCGTGTGAACTCAGAGACAATGTTTTGGTGGACATAGGGTCTGCATACATCTTCCATAGGACACGATTTTTCGAGATCGTTGCGAAGTGTATTTACCGACTAGTTCTCTCGCAGAGTGCTCCAATTTGTCTTATACCGGTGCAACACGGCCACTTTTGATAGTGATCGAGACCGATCTGGATCGGAATGTTCGACCGCGATTGGCTCCCTTCCGCAGATTGAGCAGAGAAGCCAATCGCCACCAAGAAATTCGACCCATATCGGGCTCGATCACGATCAAAAGTGCGCCGTGTGACCCCCGTATTAGGCACTGGAATGAAGTCGTGTTTGAAAGAATAACAAATGTAGCCTCTGCCTCTACATACGAGAAAATATTGCATCGAAGAGCTGACAATTCTCGCAACCTGTTGGGAAATGTGCCGAAAAGAGTTTACCAAAATGCGTTATTTTACTGATGTGTGCATTGGTGCACATTAGACTGAAATGCCAAGTCCTCAGGTGATGCAGGAAACCGGCTAAGCGTGAACATACCACATCGCGGCAGCGGTCTCGCGGAGTGCTGCATTGTGGACACACTTAGTTCCCCAAAATCGTTATTTTCCGCTGGTTGTTTGTGCACCCATAAACTGCACAGTGCTGGCCTGTAGCCTTTTGATGAGTATATGTACCATTATTTACTAGCGTAAGTCATTCGTGACAAAAATAAACGGAAACATCAATAGAAAGCTACCACTCCACAATGCAAGCGCAAGGCAAGCTCACAGTCCAGACTGAACAGGCAACACATACACATACTCTCCACGACAGACCGTCGGGAGCGCCCTCGTGAAAACGTCTATATAAGAAAAGTACCGCCATGTACTCTTTCCTCCGTCGTCTACTCTCCTAAAGCGCGTGCTTTTTTCTTTATTTTTTGCTTGCGAAAGCGAGTCGACGGTGGCGGCCCTAGAAAGTCCCACGTTGAAACTTTCAGGCCGGGCGCGCGCCGCGCCGGCAACTGCGGCTGCGCAGACGACTTTCAACATGGCTCTGAGGCGAAAAAAAAAACAAAATATAAAGAAGTCAAATCGCGCGCTATCATCGTCCAATCGGAGATACAGCAGAGAGCGAAGCGGCGTTGATCAAAGGATGGCGGTACTTTTATTATATAGGGACTTTACGAGGGGAAACTTTAAGGTGGCGGTCCCACTCTGGCGGCACGAGCCCCCCCCCCCCCCCCCCCCCGTTTTCAGTACTTTTGGAGCAACCGTGGCGGCTGTTCTACTTAAGGCATGAAGTTGTCGTATAAACCATAAAAAGCTTAATTCTTGTAGATTCCAACTATATATAATAAAAAGAAATTGATTGTTGTGATTTATACATAAATGTTCAAGAACAAGCATGAGATACATGGTTTTTGCGAACTGTGTCTCAGTTGTGACCATAATTAGAAGGAACTACCACACCTACTGCATTGCGGATTGCTCTGTAGCTTTAGGACATATTTATCTAGTTCCTAGACGTAGCAAATTAATTTTTAAGTTTTACTTTTTGGATGACTTGCTTTTGAAAATTGCCAAATATTGCAATCTTCTGTTGTAAGCAGCCCGGCAACTACATGCTCAAGGAAGCTTCATTTTGGAGAAAGTCGAGTTCAAAGAATTTACATTTAGGACGCAAAACTTCATTCATGTAACTTTATTAGTTTTCCTAATAATGCTGCCGAAAATAAGCAATATTTAGAATTCTGGTTTTATTTTTGCCCATTTTTGCGGGAAGGTAATAAATCTACGAAGTTGCGCTTTAAAACTAATAAAGTTACATGAATGAAATTTTCTGTCCTAAATGGAAACTCCTTGAACTCTACTTTATACAAAATTTAGCTTCCTTGATCATGTAGTTGCCTGGCTGTTTACAACAGAAGATTGTAATATTTGGCAATTTTCAAAAGCAAATTATCCAAAAGTAAAAATTAAAATTAATTTGCTATGTCTAGGAACTAGATAAATATGTCCTAAAGCTACAGAGCAAGCCGCAATGCAGTAAGTGCGGTAGTTTCTTCTAAATATGGTCACAACTGAGACACAGTTCACAAAAACCATGTATCTCATGCTTGTTCTTGAACATTTATTTCCAAATAACATTAATCAATTTCTTTATGTTATATATAGTTGGAATCTACAAGAATTAAACATTTTGTGGTATATACCACAACTTTATATCCTAAGTAAAAGAGCCGCCACGGTTTCTCCAAAAGTACTGAAAACGGGGGGCTCGTGCCGACGGAGTGGGACCACTGCCTTAAGGCGCCGCCTTGCGTACATTTCTTTTTATCAATTAAGAAGTGACCGTTGTGACTTTTCGCGCCTTTGATGGCGCGAAAAGTCATTAATGTTGCTTACATTCCAAACGCAATAGTTAAAAGTGCAAAATGTCGCAGAAAGCTTGCTAGTTTAGGATACTATTTGAAATAAACGTGTTTTCAATAAAAATGATGGTTCAAAACACAAATGCCAACACCACCCTAGAGCGACGCAAATGCTATGAGCACGCAGTTGTGAGCGAAAGATTTCCATGGCCCCAAATGACAGGGAAAATGCGGTGATACGCCTGCCTCTCGACTGCTATAGCATATGGCTGCTCATTACCATAACTCGCGCGGCTCGTCGCGCCACATATTATGGCGGAAAATCTCTGCAATGGCGACCCAGCGCAACGTCACACAACGTCAAATTGACGTTTACGAAACGGCCTTTCCTGTGGCGTTCTTCACGGGATATTCTTTCAGCCAATCAACAAGCTGACATGCCGGCTATCTTGGAACGCAACCAAATATTCCGGAAATTGCGCATGCATTGCACGGGCTTCACGCTACCGTCTACTTTTTCTTTAAAGTATTACAAGTGCCAAGGACCACAAAAAATATTAGTCGATAAAACTTGCAGCTCCAAGTCACGTTTCGTCATTCTGATGAAAACGCAAAATTGAATTTTGCAAAACTTCTGTTTCCCGGAACAAATTTTAAAACACACGACCTCTGGAGAGCCAATGAGACAGTCAAGATGGCGGATAATGGCGGCCGTTGAGCCGCCATGTGTGTCCAGAATAGAGCCTCAAGTGCCGCACTTCGATGAATCGAATCGTTATGATCACGGGAACGCTGTTGGTTGCCAACAGCGTTCCAATGACCACGATTCGCACTTCAACCCTGGTGATATAGTCCTTCTTTGGACACCGTCACGGCGAGTAGGCCTTTGCGAAAAGCTGATTCCGCCTTACTCTGGCCCGTACCGGGTCTTGCGCCAAGTGACCGACATCACATATGAAATCACGCCCCTCGATTCCACGTTGTCTCGACCTTTCGCCGATGTTGTCCACGTGACACGCCTTAAACGATACCATTCGGACGATCTAGCATGCACCGGGACGGTGCCTTCGCCGTCGGGGATCATGTTACCAAGCAGCGATCGAGACAAGGCTGAGGACAATACAGAAGACGACGACGCTCTCGGATGTCGCGTGTACTGGTGTTGCATCTTGTATGCCTTGTATGCCAGTGGGCGCTTTGTAAATATTCTGTAAATATAATTTAAACCTCTTTTTGCCCGTAACAATATCACTGCGAGGAGTTTCTGCATATTGTGCACGAAGTGATACATAACTTTATTGTAGCGCTCCTTGCATTTAGGAATAACCAGTTGTGGTTATTGTGTCAGCTGCGGCAAGCTGCGATGTAATCGCCCATTCCGGTGTATTGGTGGCCGCACTTTTATGCTGACGTCATGAACTTTGTGGTCGTTCATCAGTCCGCCGATTGCACCACGCACCTGCACTCCACATAAATAGCGCGCAAAATCAGACTCTAGCCGGAAAGAAAGTATTGCCTTTTTGCAACGAAACCGCCGTTTACTAGCAGCCAGAATCCGGCAAATAACGGTCGGCACGGCGCCGTGCCTCAAGGGTTACCGTAGCACAATTGCAAAGTTTAGAGCTGGACGTGAGTTCTTATCGTGCTTTGGTGGTCTCCTATCTTCAGAGATTACTAGATCGTCGAAATAGCAATGTTTATACTTTATAGTTTCATTATTTTCCTGTAGGTATTTGACGATACTTTCTGAGTGCAATTGACTTCTCTAGAGTAAAGGGTAGTCTGCTTTCTACGTGATGTCACTTTAATAACATGCCATGCTTTTATACACGCATTGCTTATTACTTCGCAAAAAAAACGTTGTAGGGTGTCTTCCAAGCCCAACTCACAGTTACATAAAGAATGACGAATCGAGGCCGTATGAATTCTGCTTGTACGAAAGAAACGCACAATTTGCGAATACCTAAAACCTAAAACACGGTTCTCTTTGCTTTATACTTTATAAAGTGTGCTTTATACATTGCGCCTAATGCGCAATAAACACAGTGATATCAATATCAAAGACCCATATACCACATTTTGTGCCATCTTTCAACCCATGAGAAAGCTTTAACGGCTTCCAGCGTTCTCTTGATTTGTCCGAACTCAAGTTCAAAGAAGTACTTGCACTGCGGTTATTTCACTTCATCAGTAGAAAATTATTATGCATTTAAGGCCTTGAATTGAAAGCGTATTTCTATTAGGAACATTTTTGATCATAATTCAGAAACACGAATGGAGAGTTTCTGAATGATGTGGTGATATTACGTTCTAATATTGCAACGTCCTAGTAAAATTCGGGAAATATGAAAAGTCAACGCCCCTATTCTCTCCCGCTTGCTTATTGTGCCACTGCGTAGAGCGTCCAGAATAATGGGTGTCAGCATGTGGGCAGGGAAATGAGCAGGCCAGACGGTTACAATTGCATTACCGGTCATACCTATTGTTCTTGGTTGGGGCGATGGCGATTCTCCTCAACTAGAGTAGCTCATGCTACAGTACAGCTTATGCTGTGGCGTGGCGCTTACCGTTGTGTTGCTTTGGGTGCGCACACAAGTTTCAATTTTTGGTATCGCGCTTTAGTGCATAGATAATTATGTACACTAGTCGTAATTTACATGTCCACGCATAAGGATAGGTATTATTATAACGGCTAAAGAAAAAATAAGCTTCCCAGCAAATTACCTGGAGGGAACTGCATCCCATGTTCTGCGCAAGCATGATAAATTTAGGAATTCTTCCTAGCGAAAATTACAATATATATATATATACATATTATACCCTGTATACATATACACCCTGTATATATATATACAGGGTGTTTCAGCCAGCACTTTCAAAATTTATTAAAGGTTGCCTGTGGCAGATAGTCCAATTATAGTTCATGAGCTGGTCTACTCGAAGAGGCGGACATTACTTGCACAAAAAATTGAAATGCACAATCGAATAATCAACAAAAATTTACTCATTAAGTTTTAAACTAATTATCTGATGACACATATTGCAATATACAAATTGCAGCCGTGGAGTTCGCAAGGCGGATACACTTGGAATTTATTCTCAGGATAACACCAGTTTCGAGATAATATTTCCCGAACTTTGCGGAGAAATGCATTGGCATTCCAGTTATTTTTGTGCTTCAATGCATAAAGCGACGTTTTCTTAAGCAACAAACTGGAACGCCAATGCATTTCTCCGCAAAGTTTGGGAATGTTTATCTCATAACTGGTGTCATCCCGAGAATTCGTTCCAAGTGTATCCGTCTTGCGAACTCCACGGCTACAATTCGTAAATTGCAATATGGGCCATCAGGTAAATAACTAGAAGCTTGTCCGCCTCTTCGAGTAGACCAGCTCATTAACTATAATTGGGCTATGTGCCACAGGAAACTGTTAAGAGTATATGAAAGTGTTCGCTGAAACACCCTGTATATATTATTAACAATTACGGGTGAGCCAGTTCTGTTATTTCCTTTTCTTTAACGAAGTGAGAAATGCTTACCGCCCATCCATCATCATTATCTGGACAGCTACCAGTAGCAATCACTGCTGAGAGAGCATAAATACTCAAGATTAAAAAAGGCACTGTCAACATTCTCGTCTTGTGCGGAAGTGTTCTGGAATTTGTCCGGCTCCACATTCCATACCGCTTTATATACCTTGAAGAAGTTGGCGTAGACAATGGTGACTAAAGCGATGGATTGGTGTTTACTTCAGTACCAATATTACGAAACGCTTCTGCGTTTGCAAGAACAATACGCTGGATGGTCCATTTCCTTTGCATTCAAGTATTGTTTTGCGGAAATAATTTCTACGTCTATATTTATTCTTTGCTTCGCAGTTTTCTTTGACAGATGTTTTGTACCGACCTCGAATATAAAATTGTTTACAGTTTTAAGCGTCATTTTGTCATAAGTCGGGCCTTATTTTTCTCTGAGCGATTGCAGCTTTTGGCATTCCCCGTAAGATGTCAGTGTTCTCCTACTTCACTTCTCACAGATAGCACAGTCACATACTGTTCGTCACCGGGAATTGGTCTGTATATCACTGGTAACGAACTCAACACCTCAGTGACAGACGTTAAACGAATCATAACCTTCGAATTAATATTGATCAATGTATGCTGGCTTATTTGTACTTTTATGGAAGAGAGCGCTGTTTGTGCTATATTGGAGCTGCTATTGTAAAATACTATAACATTTGCACGATGAAATCTCACGAAGTTTCTTGAATACTCGTGAAATGAGGCATTGAAATTTACTGTTTGCCAAAAGAACGCCAACTTCTAATGTGTTCTTGTGCATTCTGATGGAAATACTTTGCATATTTTGTACTTTTGCGGCAAAGAATCTGCATGAGTGAAGGCAGCTGGTGTCTCTGGCAACGGCACGGCAGATTTCGACTAGAGAACTAGACATTCATCGAGTAGCGTCGGAAGTCGCTGCCTCTTCTCGCCTAGCAACGTTTGAATATGATATAAGTTCCTGTTGTAGATCTGTGTTTACTTGTGTTTACGTAATTGCATCACGTGCAGCACGTACACATGTAACAACCGTAGCACTTGGTGTAACTAACACAGCCTCGCTGTTTGACCATCTTCACGGAGTGGAAGGGGCGGTGATTTTTTTATCACCATTCAGAAACACGAATCGAGAGTTTCTCCCTCTCTCTCTTACGTGGTGACATTGCGGCGTACTAGTAAAATCCGGGAGATATGAAAAGACAACGGCGCTATGCTCTATCGCATGTCTATTGCACCGTTGTGTATGGCGTTCAGAATAAGCGGCGTCAGCATGTGGTCAGGGAAATGAGAAGGCCAGACGGTTTCACTTCTCGCTTTCGTGCCAATTTGGGCACTTGCGTGGCAGATGCCCGTTAAGGCCCCCTTGCAGCGGACTTAACGGGAGCAGTCGTAGATGGCCTTCTATGTCGTGCGAAGGCACACAAAGATACCTGCGAAAGGTTGGATACTGCAGTTGAATCTTGCGACCTGAGTGCCAATTGGTGGTCAGTCTCTCTGCTTTGAGAACCACTAAAATGTGACAGAAAATGTTCGTGGACTGTAAGGAGTGGGATTGCGAGCCTGAATTTCACTACAGCAGAATGGAAGCAAAAAAAAACAGCAACCGTTTGATTTGGACCATCGTGCAAGCCGATCATATAACGAAATATTGAGCGAAATGTCTGAATGTTTCATTTACTTTGTAAACTGACCACGTAATGACCTACCTATGCGCAAATATTTCACCACGCACTTCTCTTTTGCGCAGGTATCCATGTCCATGACTGCCCCGTGGCCATTTGTAGGCGTATCACCAAGGTTTGCAGCCTATCTATAGTCCTGGGATCGCAAACATAATGCATTTGTCCTTCAGATGAGCATGACGAATTTTATGTAATCGGTAATGTACCTTCGGGCTGTTAGCTACTAAAGGATAGATAACTTGTCGATGCTTTCACATATTATAGTTCTCTAGAAGCGGTTCAAAGGAATTCAATTCAATTCAAGTTTATTTGTCCTGAATTATTACAGGATCGGGAGCAGAGGCTAAAGGCTATAAAGCCTGACATGAGGCCTCGTGCTCCTAAATAGAGCTTGGCACGCTGGCCGCTGAGCATCTCATATTGACGCAGATGTTTTCAGAAATAAAACAATAACACAACAAAATTTAGCATGGTTTGTTACACAGTTTCAGAGAAAACATTAGAAAAGAACTTCATCACAAAAGCTTCATCTCAAAAGAAATTTCATCAATACACAATGTCAAATAAAGCATAAGAAAAGAAACCTACAACACATAACTCAAATTGATAGATAGAATGTAACAAATCAAGCACAGAAACTTTAATAAGCGTACACAATATCATGGTTCATTAGGATGGACTTGATAATAGTGTTTCAAGGTATGGGACTGAAATTTATGAGACCGTGTAAACGATTTAACATTGTGGTTATTTGATACTGAACGTGTTGCTTGCCATAATTTATCCTTAATGCTGGGATTTTCTGGCGTTGCTGACGCATGCTATAATGAGTATTGTCAGACGGGTACTGAAGACACTGGGGCTTGTTTTGTTTAACCCATTGCAGAATTTTAAAGTGATACAGTTTTGTTACCGTTAGTATTGCGTATTTTTCAAAGAGTGGTTTAGTTTTCAAGTCCCTGATAATACCATGGTATTGCTCGAATGCTCGCAAAACTCTTTTTCGAAGAACTAGTAATTTTTGATAGTTTGTTTGAGTAGTAGTACCCCATACCAAGATACCGTATGCAATTTTAGAGTAGAAAAGGGCATAATATAATTTATTTGTAACCACTTTGGTAAGACTGGGCTGAGCTTATACAAACATCTAACGGTTTTACTGAGTTCTACCGTTAGTTTTCCTTATGTGTGTTCCATGTCAAGCCTTCAGAAAACCGTACACCTAGAAACTTCTGGCTGGTGACTTGCTCTATCTCTTTGCCCTCGAATAAAACAGTCGGACTATAGTTACGCGGCTTATTGAGTGGAGCAACTACCATGTATTTCGTTTTATTAACATTTAGTTGCAGTTTATTCAAACTAAGCGGACAACTTTTGTAGATAGTTATTAACCTGGTGTTCAAGCTCTAGAATGGATGTGCCGGCTGAAGAATATGTTAGTGTCATCTGCATACATTATTAACTTAGGAGAACATGGGATATCACACAGGTCGTTTATAGTAAATTATGAACAATAGAGGGCCAAGAATAGACCCTTGTGGTACTCCCCTTGTAATGTTTAAGTAAGTGGATGCACTGTTGTTTAGGCAAACATATTGATGGCGGTTTGTTAGATAGTCTTTCATTAACTCAAGAACCACACCACGTACTCCATATTTGCTAAGTTTAGCCGTTAGTACTTCATGACATACCGAATCAAGCGCCTTCCTAAAGTATATGAACAAACCGAGTGAGTACAGTCTATGTTCGACGTTTGTGATTAGTTCATGTTTAATATTAAGCAGAGCTGCATCACAGGATTTATTTTTTTGAAAACCATACTGAGCCTCACTGATCACATTATACTTGTCAAAGAATTTGTACAAGCGTGCGTTTATTGCATTCTCAAATACCTTAGATAAAACAGGAAGAACGGATATTGGCCTGTAGTTTGTGCATTGCCTTTTATCACCACCCTTGAAGACAGGGCATACTCTCGCTATTTTTAGGCGGTCTGGAAAAATGCCAGTTTCGAACATTCTATTTATTATATAAACGATCATTGGAGCTATAATATCAGCTACGTATTTTAGCGGAGTTGCCTTGATCTCATCAAAGCCAGCGGCTACGTTATTCTTAATCTGGTTTATTAATTGTGTAGCGAAGCGTTGGAACTCTGAAGTGGGTCGTCCGCTCCCGCGCCTTGAAGTGGGTCGTCCGCTCCAGCGCCTTCTAGTGGGTCGTTTTCTTCGGCTCTCGAGCGCCGCTCGTGCTGAGAGTCCGTGCTGCGCTTTTTGGACTGTCGCTGTTGCGCTGCTTTAAGTGCCGTCTACTAAATACCCTTATAATTTGGTGGAGAGTGCTGTACCCTCAAAACCGGTCCGAATCCCCTTCGATGCCCCTCGAGCTTCGATCGCGCGCACTACCATCTGCAATGCCACAAGACGCCTCCCAGCAAACGCCTCCTCCCTCACCTCCCCCCCCCCTGTCAGGGTGTCCCTCGTCAACGCGACCCACCTATCTTCACTGGCGCGGATGGCACCGACGTGGAGGACTGGCTCGCTATCTACGAGCGCGTGAGTGTACCCAACAAATGGGACGAGGCAGCCAAATTGAGCAACTTGGCCTTTTACCTGGCGGGCGTAGCAAGTCTGTGGTACAACAACCACGAATCCAATTTGCCGACCTGGTCCGCTTTCACGACTGCCATTGTCGACATGTTTGGCCGCCCTGCTGTTCGTAAGCTGCAAGCAGAACAGCGTTTGCGCGAACGCGCTCAGCAGGCCGGGGAATCTTTCACCAGTTACATAGAGGGACATTCTGGACTTGTGCAAGAAAACAAACGCGACCATGTCCGAGTTGGATAAGATCAAACATGTCATGAAGGGCATCGACGCCTTCACCATGCTCCTCACCAAAAATCCTCGCACGATGGCAGAGCTAATAACTCTATGCCAGAGTTATGAGGAGCTACGCCGGCAGCGGTCGTTGACCCGTCGGCCGCCAGCACGGGACGCAGATCTCGCTGGCTTGTCGACCGTTTCTGACCACACCACCTTGCTGACAGAAATGAAGACATTTGTGCGCGAAGAAAGCGCACGCCAGCTCTCTCTGCTGCCCTTTGCTCACCCGCAGCATGTGGAACAGCCATCAACCACACTCCCGCCTCCCCTCCGCCGAGTGATTGAACAGGAAATCGCCGAAGTCATGCCCGAATATCACCAGCGCCCTCCGGCACCAGCGCCACTTAGCTACGCTTAGTTGTCGCCAGGCCAGCCGAACCAATCACTGCGGCTGCTCCGTTTAGTTACGCCGAAGCCGTCGCTGGACCTCAGTCGTTCGAAGCGGTTGTGGCGCCTACGTACGCCGATGTCACTAGGCTCAGTCTTCAGCCCACCATGCAGCCATATCAGCAGCCGCTACGTCCATCGCGTCCTGAACCATGGGTGGGACCCTCTCCGACAAACCGTTGGCGCACTTCCGACAACCGTCCCATATGCTTTGCGTGTGGTTACGCCGGCCATGTCGCACGGTTTTTGCAATCGCGTGCAGTCGCCTCGAGTCGCATCACCCCTCATGAGCCAGTCCAGCCGCCCTAATTACGAATCACCGCCGCCTGTGTCACCGACGTTCCGCCCAGCTCATTCTACCCGCCGTTCGCCGTCTCCACGACGTCGCTCATTGTCGCCGATGTGGCCACGTCAGGTCGCACGAGATCGGGCAAACTAGTCGTCGCCGCCCACGAGGCAAGGGCTGCGACGCTATCGAACTGTGAAAGCCCTCAGGAGAGACCATCGAACATAATAGACGTGTTTGTAGACGGTGTTCGCGCATCTGCCCTTATAGACACTGGAGCCGCCGTATCCGTTATGGACGCCAAAATTAGCCGTTTCCTACGAAAAGTGACGACGCAACTTTCGGGGCTATCCCTTCGTACGGCTAGCGCCTAAAGTATTCATCCAACAGCAGTATGCACAGCTCGCGTCGTCATTCGGGACGCCATGTATGCCGTTGAATTCATCATCAATCCTGCATGCTCGCACGATATCATCCTGGGATGGGATTTTCTCTCCCGCCACAACGCCGTCATTCATTGCACACCCGCCGAAATAGAACTCTCGCCGTTCTCAGAGATGACGCCGGAAGATAGACCTATCGCTTTCGAACAAGATACTCGTCACAGACGATACCCAAGTGCCTCCGAACGCGTCAGCGGCCTGTGTCAGTGTACTGCGACGGTCTCTGCGACACAATTGCACTCCTTTCGCCATCTGACCGGGTTCGCACTAAGCAAGGATTGTTGGTGCCCTTTGCGACAGTGCAAATCACTCACGGTGACAGCGCTATTTTTGTTAGCAATCCATCCCCATATACTGTCACATTGCTGCGAGGGGAATGTCTCGGCAGAGTGGAACTCCTCGAAGACGCACAAGTTGTCGACGCACCCGATGACACGCACTGGCCCAGCTCCTGTACGCTCAGTGCTGTTTCGAAGTCTGATTCGTCGCCCGAAGATGTATTTGGCTCCTCCATCGAAGAAAACCTTACGCCTGTCCAGCATTCACAGCTTCTGTGCCTCTTGGAAAATTTTCGCCCATCTTTTGATGTCGCGCAGACTTCCCTGGGTCGCACGTCCACTGTAACTCATGGCATCGACACTGGCCCCCAACCACCACTGCGGCAACGTCCATATCGCGTCTCTCCAGCAGAGCGTCGTGTAATTAACGAGCAAGTCGACGACATGCTTCGACGGGATGTTATTCGACCACCAAACAGTCCCTGGGCGTCTCCGGTCGTTCTTGTTGCGAAGATGGACGGTTCCGTACGGTTCTGTGTGGACTACCGACGGCTCAACAAGATAACCCGCAAGGACGTCTATCGGCTGTCACCAATAGACGACGCGATTGACAGCCTCCAAGCAGCTGAATTCTTTTCATCGCTCGATTTGCGCTCAGGGTACTGGCAAGTCCCTCTCGCTGAGGACGCTCGACTGAATACAGCCTACGTCACGCCCGACGGCTTGTACGAATTCAACGTCATGCCGTTCGGACTGTGTAATGCGCCCGCGACCTTCGAGCGCATGCTTGCGCAACCATCTTGCAACGTCTTGCGCAACCCGAAATGGCACACGTGCTTGTGCTACCTCGCCGACGTCGTCGGTTTCGCTCCTGACTTCTCCGCGCATCTTCAACGCCTCCGGCAAGTTTGACGCGTTTGAGCAACGACGGCCTACAGTTGAACCTAAAGAAGGGCCGATTCGCAGCACGGCAGCTGAAAATACTGGGCTACGTCGTGTCCAAGGATGGCATTCTCCCAGATCCAGCCAAGCTGCGGGCCGTAGCCGAGTTCCCCAGACCTACGTCCGTCAAAGAACTGCGCAGTTTCGTAGGTCTATGTTCCTACTTTCGACGCTTCATTCGAAACTCGCCACTATTATATCGCCACTGACGAAGATCCTTGGCGGTAAGGTGCCCCTCGACTCGTGGTCGTCAGTGTGCGAGGACGCGTTCGCAAAGCTCCCCATACTACGCCACTACGATCCTACGGCCCCTACAGAGGTACACACGGACGCCAGCGGTGTTGGCCTTGGCGCTGTCCTTGCGCAGCGCAAGCCAGGGTTCCCTGAATATGTCGTGGCGTATGCAAGTCGTACGCTTAATAAAGCCGAGGCCAACTACACCGTCTCCGAAAAAGAATGCCTGGCGATCATCTGGGCCCTTACGAAGTTTCGTCCTTATTTGTATGGCCGCCCGTTCGATGTCGTTACTGACCACCATGCACTCTGCTGGCTGTCGTCATTCAAGGATCCCTCAGGCCGTCTCGCCCGTTGGGCACTTCGTCTGCAGGACTACAACATCTGCGTGCTCTACCACAACGGACACCAACGTGCCGACGCCGACGCGCTCTCGCCCTCCCCCTTATCCACAAATTATCCACAACGGGAGATCTTCCAAGAAGTGTGTCTGCGCATGATGATTGCCATACTATGAATCATACCCGCAATAGGGGATTGGCCAAGAAGAGGGCGATACATATCGTGCCACCGCCAACTAGACCTTTGTACGATCGCTGCGTGTTATTCATGATTATGATTTCCGTTCTATGGCACATAGCCACAAGGGGGGACTGGACAAGAACCGGCCGGTACAAATCGTGCCAATGTCAACAAGGTCTTTAAGGTGATCACTGCGTGTTGATCATGAATATGATTTGCCAACGGTGGCACATAACCATAAGGAGGACTGACGAAGGAGCGGCCGGTACATAAACACATAAGAAGAAATGAACAAATATAATCCTACACAAGATTCGTCACATTCCTTAGCACGGGTATGCAAATGGCAAATTGTTGGATTGTTAACTGCTTCACTGAAGCTTCGCTTCCAATATATTTCAACATGTGCATTTGGGTATGCAATTTTTATAGCGGTTAGCTAAAAGCCGGAGTTGCCCCAGCAAAATAGCCTTCAATTTTTGGACCTCAACCTCAAGCTCTGAGAAATATGTGTTTGCTGGCGCTATCGCCTTAGAGCCAAGAAAGAGTTTTAGCCTTTTGATTCGGTCCAATCAAGAACTATCAAGAGGGCTATTGTGACCCTTTCTCTTGAATCCGCGCCCATCAGGTCATGCCCTCACAGGATGCAGGCGAGCTTTCAGGGTGACGCAGCCACACTGCAAAAAGCAGGGTTCCCTGTCCACGTTTTGGCAACCGTGAGCGATGCACTGTTACAGAAAGTCAAGGTGAGCCCAAAGAATACACGGAGACAAGAACGGAGCAGCACCAAACCAGTGGTGATCCCGTACATCTGTAGGGCGTCCCGAAATTTGAAAGGGGTTGGCAACAAATACGGTGTTCAGATGGTCTTCTCTGTACCAGGAAAATAGGCTAAGATGTGCCCCAAGGTTAAACGTGGTGGCCTCGCCATTTCCAGTTGTGGAATGAACCACACAAAGCCATACGTACTGCGTGTCACTGGTGTGGACTATGAGATCCCTCTTTCATGTGGCAAAGTTTATGTCGGTCAAACTGGGCGCTGTGTCACCGAACGCGCCAGGCAACATGAAATATCATTAGGAGGGGTTATGGCATTGTTCCAGACTCTATCCGCCCATGGCAGCGAGAGCAAAGATCTATACGATGAAAACTGTTGGCCACGACTTGTAAAAATAAAAAATCTAACCAGAAATAAGATTAGATTAGCTCGCGAGCTATCAGATGCCTCTTTATCATGCAGAGAGGCGACACGTGCGTCAGCACCACATCCGTCTCATTGCTTGCTAGTGAATTCAGGTTATTAAATAAAGCGAGATAATGTGCACTCTGTTAACCTTAATCTACTGTTCTTGCGTGTGCATGTGATTTTTCCTGCAATCGTGAATGCGCATGCGCTCAGTGCCTTCATTCTTCATAAGTGTAACGTGTTCGTCTTTCAATAAACATAGTTGGGGAGTCATCGCCCGTCCTGTCATGGCTTTGTGTCCTCGTCTTAAAAATTAGCGCTGGGGTGCTTTGCAGGAGGCGCCGAGTTTGGCGCAACTCGGTATCTTCGCGAGCTCGGGTGACCTCCCAAGATGAAATGACTTATGGTACCAAGACAAAGTTTGTCCGACCGCATGCCTCCAGTTTCATTGGTTTATCTAAACTGACTTTGAGTGCCTGTCATTCGTTGGGCGGTGCCATATGGGCTGTCGAGCAAGGGGGGATCACGGGAGGAAACCGTCGCTGCCTGGTCATGCCTTCTTTCACTTGCTTGTCCTTCCATGGAGTGCATCACATGCAGGCACAAGCAATTTATAAATAAATGCAGCTACTACAATATTATTAATCACTTTACCGTGGTTTATAAGCATTTTAATGTTTACAAGATCTATACAGAATGTGTATTAGGAAATACGTTTCGCGTTATACCATGAGGGGATGCTTCTCCTTTCTTATCTTGATTGGATTGGCGCGGCTCGCTACGTGCTTGTGCTTGCATTTCCTAGCACAGATTGGTGTGCGCTTGGTTTTCGCACTGGGAATTTAACAGTTCGCTCGTTTCTCCTTTGATTTCCTCTGGATTGAACTGGTGCGGCTTGCTACGTGCTTGCGCTCCAATTTCTGAGCACAGATTGGTGTGCGCTTGGCGTTCACCACTGGGCTTTCAACAGATCGCTCGCTGCTCGCGTTAAACGAAGGCTGCGAGGCGAAGTGAGCGGTGGCTTGTGCAGAAGTGGTTTGCCATGCGCTTAACGTGTAAGCGCTCAGGAATTCCGAAAAGCTCTCATATAATTAAAGGGTCAGAAAACTACGCTTTATTTTCTTTCGCTTTGTGAAGCACCTTCATACTGGCTAGAGCCGAGTGATGGCTTCTAACAACCGCGGGAAAGAGTCTTCATACGGGGTAGCCCCGAACAATCCGTGGCTTCTAACAAACGCGAGAAAGGTTCCTTGCAGCGCACGTGACGTTAATTGACTGCAACCACATCCATGTCAGGTGGGACACCAGCAGCGGCGCAGCAACCCTGTACGCACCGATGACGAGCTGGCGCTTCAATTTTTGCCAATAACTTTCTATTTTTGCATGTGAGCACCCGTGGTGGGTTCCACAAAGCTTACGCTGTGGTTTACTGTCTCCCAATGCAGATTGAGGCTCGACCCGTTACCACACACTAAATTTTCGGTACAGTTGTATGCGGTCCATTCCTCGCTGTTAATAATGGTTACCGGTTGAACATTGGCTGCAATAATGGGGCCTAGCGTCGAAATAAAAAAAATGCACAATGATCTGTCATCAGTATTGTATTCAGCACCACTAGCAAAAACACAGCGTCGGCTTTCGCTAGCTTATGCATATATCTTCATGGGCTATGACGGCCCCAAAACACGGTTCGTTGCCTGCATCGTGGCGATGTCGCGCACAGCAAATAATTATCCGCTCGCCACTGTAGCTGCTAGCAAGGCGTCGATGCGCCGTGGTGTACGACGATACTGACGAGTGCGTAGCGTTTTCCAACGACAACGTATCACATTTGTTGTTTGAGATGGTTGTTCTGTCATCGGTGATGCATCGGAGCCGCAGTGTCGCAAACAATGTAAGCGTCGAGAATCGCTCGCTTTGTTTGACCCACTGCGTTGGCACTTCTTCATCACAAGTGCTGCTCGCTAAACAGTTGCAACACCTTCCTCCGTTCGAAGTCTAATTTCATAACTGTACACAAGAACCCTCATAGGCCAAAATTCGATTGCTGCGGTGTCGTTACGATATTCATCTGCGATCACAGTTAGCTCCAGCAGAGGCAATCGGCAAGCACCCAGTGTTGCCAGGTCCGACGAGGCGGCGTAGCCAAAAGCTAGAGAAGTCGTAGCCCAAATGTAGCCAAACAGAAAAAAGTGCAAAATATTTCGTAGCCAAATATAGCCATTGTTATTTGCAATTTTATTTGTGTATACATTCTCACATTCGACAACAGCAATCCTTTTTTGCACAACCCGTCGTAGCAAAATGTCCGTGCCGCCGTGACGGTCGGCTCTTTAGATCAACAGCGACATTCATGCTTGCACAGCACACTTTTTGGTTGGCCCCGGTAGCTCTTAAGTTCCAGGGAATCGCTGCATAGGGCTAAATCAATGCTTTTATTTTATGACAGATAGTACTAAGTTATTATTTTTGTTTATTTACAGTAATATTAACTACGAAGTCTGTTCTTTAGTTGTCGTGAACACAAAATAATGTTCAGCGTCATCGATCTCTCACGTTATCTCTGCCTAAGGCGTAGAAGTTCAGCTGTCCAGCGATCTGCGACGGTGACGTGCTCACGGCTTCTTTTTTGATGAGCTAAAACAAGTCTTTCGCGCTATGATATCTCGCGTTATTTGTCTCATAGTCCTATCTTGTTTTCTCATTTTATTGTTTTTATTTTTCAGTTAGCTTGGCCACGATTAGCTGGGACACACATTACCTGTACAGTGTCAATTTACATCAAACTGGCCGCCATCTTAGGTCTCTAGCACGCCAAGAACATGCGTTAAAAAAGGGACAGGCAACAGATGCCACTCACTGTCTGAATCGGTGTAAGCGGAGCTTTAAAAGATTACTGCGCAAACCGGCACACTAGTGTAAGAAGCGCGCATTCGTTTTCGGCGACGAGCACGTCCCGAGCTAACTCGCTCGAAATTGTAATAGCCGCGACGGCGTACAAAGAGCAATGGTAAACAACAAATTAATAACAGTGGTAATGTTGTGAAAACCGGTTACTGTCAAAAAGCAAACCATGTTGATGGCTAATAAAGTTTTAGAATAGGGGCCCCTAAAGTTTGGGGCCCAAAAGAGCTTTGCCGGTGTTAGCGTTGGGGCATGCAGGAATGAAGAGTTTTGGAATAGCTGTTTTGCGTTTGTGGATAGTGTGTTGCATTTGCAGCGTCACTGCGGCGTCAAAGAAAAGCTGTTATAAATATTAAAATTAAATATACAATTTTGTGATAAGAAAAGTAATTTAGACTTTCGTGTTTTCGCCTTTAATTACAATTTGGAACTTGTTCTATTAGCAGCATGCAACTTGTTGCGCTTAGTTTTGAGTAACCAACTTTACGCACCTTCACCCAGCCAAGTCAATCCGTGATAGGCCTACAAGCCATGAAATCGACAACTGAATTCCGAATCAGCGTCGTATAATGAATCAATCTTCATTACACATGTTAGTTGAGAGAAAGCGATAACCGCAATCCCTTCTTCTAGCTTACGAACTTCATGCATTACCACGAATCGAGCCCAGTTTTATGCTAAATTAGAGCCGTCGCTTCGGTGGGCGCCGCCATGTTTGTTGACGAAAGCTTTTGGGGCAGCTTTTGGGGGTCCCGCTAAATCGATGAAATAGCGTGCCCGATGCAAAACCCAAACACAGTTTCCGTCTTGCGCATGCGCAGTGGCTTCGACACTATTTTTTGGGGGCCCCAATACGTTTGAGGCCCCTATTCTAAAACTGTAATAATTGATGGGGTTTTACGTGCCAAAACCACGATATGATTGGGAGGCATGACGCAGCGGGGGACTCCGGATTAATTTTGGCCACCTCATGTTCATTAACGTGCACCTAAGTACACGGGTGTTCCTGCATTTCGCCTTGATCGAAATACGGCCGCCGTGGCCGAGAATCAAACCCGCGTCCTCAAGCCAGCAGCACGACACCTCACAAGTTAAGCTAACACGGTGGGTGAAGTTCGTGTGACGTGGTGCACTGATGTCATCGTGGCAAACACGTTTCGATATCAGTAGAATGAGTATCTACATCGATGACGTTACGGGCAAACCATCTTGAAGTAAAAGCACCAGAACCCACCTTTGGCTCGGGGCTTTGCTCCCATTCTTTTTTATACGTTCTCGCATACTTGGTCCACTTCCCATGTTTGGATTCTCCTCTCTGAGGAGGATGCGATCTTACGTCCAAGCTATCGAAATGAATCTCGAATCTAAGCACGAAGAAAAACTCATCTAGCGGAAAAAGGAAAATGGCAGTAAAGATTAGCGCCAGAAAAGTGGGGTAGGTCGAAAGCTGTGCCCGGCGCGATACTTCATCCGGAAGACATGGCCATGATCACACTGGGGCGTGTCATCCACCCGTGCTTCCCTTCTTTCACGTCGGCGCCACGATCGCCCGATGGCCCCGACCCTATGTGTTATTGCTCTCCCTTCCTGAACGTAGTCATGTTAGTACAGTATACTTTGAAAACCCCACCACTTCCTGGTTCATCCCAATGCCCCGGGATCGGGTGCCTAACGGTCAATCAGGGTGTAAGTTTAAGTGCACCAATGATCCAAGCCACCGGCTCAGACAACGGCGCAGAGAGGGAAGGAAAGGCGGGAAGGGGGGTCATTTCGCGCACGCACACACGCACAGCCACGCGGCCGGCTTAACCAGCTATAACACAGCCTTCGAGATTTGCTTCTACCCGATCAGAGCCACCTCTGGAGCGTGGAATAGGGTGACACTTATAGCCCAAACATAGCCAAGTCGTAGATTTTCAGTAGCCCAAATATAGCCACATAGCCAACTCGTCGAAGTCGACGCCAAAAAAAATTTCCCATAGCCCAATTTGGCTATATATAGCCAAACCTGGCAACACTGTCGGGGCCAACCAAAAAGTGTTCTGTGCAAGCATGATGTCGCTGTTGTTGATGTAAAGAGCCGACCGTCACGGCGGCACGGACATTTTGCTTCGACGGGTTGTGCAAAAAAGGATTGCTGTTGTCGAATGTGAGAATGTATACACAAATAAAATTGCAAATAACAATGGCTATATTTGGCTACGAAATATTTTGCACTTTTTTTCTGTTTGGCTACATTTGGGCTACAACTTCTCTAGCTTTTGTCTACGCCGCCTCGTCGGACCTGGCAACACTGCTGTTGCGGGCGCATTTGCACAAGGCTGTTCGTACGTAAGATATCTACGTAATATATGTAGTACCTTCAATTATTAGTAGAATCTGCGTCGCTCAGACAAGGAAAGCGTAAAGTAGAACAAGTTAAACGTATTCCTAAGCAGTCTTTACTGCTGGTGATCGTTTCTCGGAATCGAATGGTGTTCTGTCGCATTTAAAAAAACAAAGAGCTATATCAAACTGTGAACACACAACACGGCGGAGCCATTTATCTGCTAAATACCCTCAGCGTGCTTTTTTTTTTTTTCAAGATGCATCCGCGCGCTTTTATTTCCTCCTCAATTATATTCCTTGGTTCCCATGTGTGCGCGCGCTTTCTGCGTATTGCTCTTTAATTGGCGACTTTTCCATTATGATCATTTTATAACAAGTCATGCTGGTATTCATATTTCCAAAATGCGCACTTTTGTTCGCCGCAAGGGGTAAACTGGGACTTTTTTTTTACTCAGTCGTTGGCTGATGGTGAACTCGCGAACGCACCCACCTTGCCGCGTTCATTAATAACTGGGTGAGAACAGTGTTCGGAACCTCCCTCAGTAATGTCCTCCCTCGGTGGCAGTCAAATTTATTTCTTCGGATACGATGAAGCCATATCGCTCGCCGTTTGAAGTTTCGTTTGCCACGAGGAACCGCAAAAAGCTTGCCCCCCTTGGCAATGCGATTCGAACCTCCAATAGCACAGCAAGTCGACATCGTGCTGCAGCCGAGCGCGTCTTCAAAAATGTAAAAAGCCTAGGCTCACACACATCGCACATGTGTCCCGGTGTTTCTACGCTCATCAATGGCGCCGTTTTCCCGCGATAACGAAAGCCGCGCTGGTTTTTAGTCACGCGTCAAGCCTCGTCCAATGGGAGAGCGGAAAAGGGCGAATAAGTCAGGAGAGGGGTAGAGGGTGGCGAGGAAATTCTCCTTTCCTATTCGAACAATGGTTTGCGCTACCTTTGGAACATACAGGGACCTTATCGAGAATTAAAGCTATATAGGGACTTTATTGACAATAGCACTTTAGCGCCCCTGGCGGCTGCTCACCGTATGAACTCTCTCGTTCGTGCAACCCTCTAGAATGTATCCGCTTGTAAGCTTTTGCCTCACTGTCGCCACTCGTGGTGAAAAGTGCAAAATTTAATAAGTGCCTCGATATCCACTTGTCATAAGAAATTTAGAGCATTCGAAACGCACAACAGATACTTTAGGAAATAAAATTTTATTTTTTTTATTTTATTTGTTTTATTTTAACGTATTCGATTGAGGGAAAGTGTAGGTGCAAGAATGCACCGTATGTGCCCTACTCGCATTCCACGGAGGATCGAAAGATAATGCTCGAAGGAGGAAGCGCTAAAGTCCCTATATAAGAAAAGTACCGCCATCCTTTGCTAAACGCCGCTTCTCTCTCTCCTGTATCTCCGATTGGACGATAATTGCACGCGCTTTTCACTTCTTTATATTTTCTTTTTTTCTGCCTCAAAGCCATGTTGAAAGTCCTCTGCGCAGTCGCCGCTGGCGGCAGCGGCGCGCGCCCGGCCTGAAAGCTTCAACGTGGACTTTCTAGGTGCGCCACCGTCGACTTGGCTTTCGCAAGCAAAAAGCAAAGAAAAAAGCAAGCGCTTTAGGAGAGGGGGCGGCGGAGGAAAGAGTAGATGGCGGTACTTTTCTTATATAGGGACTTTAGGAAGCGCGCCCTTGATGCGCCCGAGAAAGGCGTGGCAAGCAGCTCACGGCTAAAGTCCCTATATACTTTATTCACGGCAAGTGTGCACCTAGACAGCGGCACAGTCACGATTTTGCTAACTTGTGATAATACGTTGATAACAATGCGAGGCGCTGGCGCGTTTCGCTTCGCAGGCTTCTGTGCTTGAAGCACGAAAGCACTTTGCTGCGCAGGGTGCGCTCATGTTATCGCATGTGGCTGTATCTCGACATTTATTTTTACCTGCTGTTCTTGCGTCTTCCTTGCTATCTCCGTTCACTGCCTGCCATCGAACAAACGCGGGTAAAACTTGCGCGAACGAGAAACTCGGCGCATCCTGGGCCGGTATTTTGTAGTGATGCCTTATGACTTATTTTATACTAGTGTTATCATCCACCACTCACGGCCGGCTGGTCCCATTGTTAACGCGAGCGGACCGTCGCTCTGACCACTGACAAAGCGCGAAAAGGCATTAGCAACGGAAAGGCATCGCTACACAATACCGGCCCTGCATAGTACCCCTGGAGTACTTTCGGAAGAAAAATAATGATGCATCACCAACTAGCCAGGCAACGCGTTTTGGTCACTAAAATATGCCAACGGTTCAGCAAATCCCAGGATGCATCCCAGGATGCAATGATTGTGCGTATGGTGCATGTGCTACGTGACACTTATAGTAAAGGTTCGGGTGGGATGACGCGGGCCAATGGCGGCGTGAATGGTGAGCATTACGTCCAATCCGAGAGCACGTGAAACAGATGGACCGGTCATCAGGCATACGCAGTTCGGCTGGATTTTGAGAGCGTGGCGTGATGGTCGGGCTTGCTCTAGCAGTAACGACGACAAGGGCGAGCGTGTTAGGCGCAGCATGACCGTTAAAAAACATGGGCATTCGCGAACATGGACATGAACATGAGCCACGGCCTGCCATTTTTCTATACCGTCCTAAGGCATAACGGATGGCATTGCCTTCAGGGTGCTTCACGCACTAAATCGGGGATTATCTATCGATTTTTGTGTCTAGCAGTTCCCCCTCCTTGCTGCGTCTATGGTCGAATGGGGATCGCATCTGGCTGCTGGCTGAGAGAACAGGGTTCAAAGCCAATCGTTCGACCACCTTGGGTCACAGAGCATATGGCAATGTATACACATTTCCAGCTCTTCAACGAACTTCTTTCACGCCGACTTGGAGCACTGGATATGTGTCACTCAGTCTGTGCTAGTCTCCAATGAGCCTCTTTGATGCCAACTTGGGTAACTGGTTATGTTCTAGCAGATGTGTGTCGCTGTTCCATGGACATCTTTGATGCCAACTTGGGTAAATAGTAGTGCAGAAAGTTGGGCTAGTTGGTTGAAGTTCATATTGGAAACATTTTAACTGCACCAGAAACAGGGATAACGTGTTGTCTGCGCACGCGACTGCGCACGTGTGGCTTTTTCGTCCTCCCTTGTACCTGTTTCTAGCGCAGTTAAAATCTTTCCAATTGGGTAAATAGGTATGTCCTACTGGGAATGCGCCGTTCTACAATGAAGAAACATATCCCTGAAATTTCTGCATGCTAAACGGTATAGAAGTCACGTCCCAAGGTTTCATCAAGTACATCAACCCGACGCATTAGCAGGCTTGCGCGACAAATGCAATCGATATTGCCGCTTTTCAGCGAGCGCTTTTCACGCCAACGCTTTAGCGACCTGCACCATGAATTCTCTGGGAATGCATCGCTCTTTGATGTACATCTTGCCATCTTAGGTCACTGAGTATGTGCCACAGGATGTGCGGCATGTGAGAATAATGCTCAGCGCTCGCATGCACCGGCGCGCCACGGTTCTTGTCTCGGCAACCACGCCCAACTTCTCGACAGCGCCACCAGATGGCGCAGCGTGTCGAGAAAGAAGCGCGAAAGAAGATCTGAGTTGCCGAATTATGCATTTCTCGGCGTTCGCACGCATCCGTGTGCCATGTATTTCGGAGGCCATGCACAGTATTCGCGGCAGCTCCAATGATGGCGCTGAATTTTATCAGGGAGGCGCGAAAGAGGACCCCCGCTGCAGCACAAAGGCATCATACATGACGACATTCCGTGATGACCGCCTCCACCATAGAACAGTACTTAGGTAGTAGCAGACTGAAACCGTCATTGGCGATGTATGTATATCAGTACATGTCGGACTTAGTCCACTTCAGATATGTCCTACCGGACTTCGCGGCACAGAGTCGCACAAGTATTTTCTGAGAGGTACTGAATATGTTACCCGAAAATAGTCATATGCAGAGATTATAATACCAAGTCAAGGCGCACATCGCGCCAGCATTGGTGGCACTAGCGCACCCACACAACATAGCTACACCGTCGTCATCGTCCAAACACCGACCACAGAATCGTCCACTTCTCATAAAACGCAACTGCCCGCAACTGTATGAACGATTGCCCTTGATACTGGTGACCCTTGAAAGTCTATAGAGCAGGCGTTCTTAGTAATCAATGATGCCTTTTATGACTGCGGCTTCCTCGTTGGCTAACGGAAATCGTTATGCAGGAGGCTGAGTTGCTCATTTGTGTACATTGATAGCCTATTCGGCCTTAGCACAGCGTTATGCGCAGGAAGCGTTATCGACTTCAACTTAAATTGAAGTCGCCTGAAGTCAATTACGGTGCTGTGCTCGCAGTCGACGTCCTACACGAATAGGCTCGATGCGCTGCTTAAAACGTAGGAAAGAACATCTCAAGAGTGACATTAATAAAGTGAAGGTGAAGCGCGAACTCACAACTGGTTTATTAAGCGTGAAATGCTTTTCGCTCCCGCTGTCGGCGACCTTGAAATGACGAGCCAAAATCCAGAGCCGTTATCCGGGTACTCAAACGAGAACGTCCGAGCACTCAAAGGAGAACATCCGAGCACTCAAACGAGATCATGCGGGTACTTAAGAACATCCGCGCATTCTTGCGAGAACGCCCCAACACTTTGTACAGGACCACATTACATACGCTAGATACTTCCGAAACAAGTTACAAAAAAATATTGCTCGTATTTCTTCCTAATGTTTGTTCGCAATATCACGAAGCTGTAACTTCTAGTACGCTGAAGGTTGAAAAACAATAATGGGGTTTTACGTGCCAAAACCACGATCTGATTATGAGGCACGCCGTAGTGGTGGACTCCGGAAATTTGGACCACCTTGGATTCTTTAACATGCACCTAAATCTAAGTACACGGGTGCTTTCGCATTTCGTCCCCATCGAAATGCGGCCGCCGTGGCCGCGATTGAGTCCCGTGGCCTCGTGCTCAGCAGCCAAACACCATAGCCACTGAGCAACCACGGCGGCGGCTGAAGTTTTATGTGTAATTTCAAATTGCGACGTTCCAAAGGCAGAGAGGATTCCTGCGCTCTTTTGAACGCCAGCGCTCCGTGAGCGGCCCGCGACAAGAAGAAAAAGCCGGCAGATCCCACGCCCTGGGCGAATCGATGTTATGTGAAGCAGTGTGCGGGGAGCCTACCAAGGTAACGAAACGACCATGAGAGCACCAAGACGTAGGCAGCTTTTCAAGACTTACATGACAAGCATGTCATGACATTCATGTCATAAGTCCTCAGGAGTTCCTTTAGCTATGCCTAAGAGACTTTAAGGCCAAAACCTTTGTAATGCTCTTGAATATGACTTCGACGACCAACCTTTAGCCTTTTGCTTCACTTGATACCACGTTCGTACCCATTTCAATGGTTTTCGAGCGTTAATCACTGTGGGGCCTTGCACCCCGTAGCTCGCAGGACAATTCAATAAAGTTATTCCATCTATCCATCTTTTTTCGCTCAGTCATTCTGATTTTTCGGAACTATGGTCATGACTATGACTTCTACGACAATTCCTTAGTGTTTCCATCACTTAGTACCCACGTCCGAAACCATTTCAGTGGATTTTGAGTATTGATACTTTTTCGCTGAGTCATTGTAATTTTTGGTGAGTCATGCTCATGACTACGACTTCTACCGCCATCCTTTAGTGTTTCCTTGACTTAGTATCTACGTCCGAACCCATTTCAGTGGATTCTGAGTATTGATATTTTTTCGCTGAGTCATTGTCAGTTTTGCTGTGTCATGCTCATGATTATGACTGCTACCGCCATCCATTAGTGTTTGCTTCACTTTGTACTCACGTCCGAACCCATTTCAGTGTTTTTTGATTATTAGTCTTTTTTTGCTGAGTTATTGTCATCTTTGCTCATTCATAGTAATGACTATGACTTCTAGCACCATCCTTTAGTGTTTCCTTCACTCAGCATGCACGTCCGAACCCATTTCAGTGGTATT
>NC_051155.1:40178737-40222325 GCF_013339745.2 Dermacentor silvarum | reverse complement strand
CGAGGGCTAGGTCAATTGGAGGGTATGGTTTACCACCTGAAGCTCAAGCCTGGTTCCCAGGGAGCAGTGAAACCAGCACGGCGGATTCCAATAGCATTGCAAAGCAAGGTGAAAGCAGAGCTGGATCGCATGGAGACATCGGGAGTGATCGCGCAAGTGACAGAGCCGACGGAGTGGGCCAGCAACATGGTCGTCGTCACTAAAGGAGAGAAGGTACGAATTTGTTTAGACCCTTCTGATCTGAACAAAGCGCTGCTTCGCGAGCACTATCCAATGCCAACATTAGAAGACATAGCACCTCCGATCAGTGGCGCGCAGTACTTTACAACTTTGGACGCAGCCTCCGGTTTCTAGCAAATCAAGCTAGATGAAGAAAGCTCCAAAATCTGCACAATGAGCACTCCCTATGGCCGTTACAGGTTTTACGCATGCCGTTTGGAATCTCGTCCGCACCGGAAATATTTCAGCGTGCCATGCACCGGGTACTAGAAGGGATCAAAGGCGCAGTGGTTGTCATGGACGATATTCTAGTGTGGGGCAGAACGAGAACCGAGCATGACATCAACCTTGCAAACGTCCTGCGACGATTCCAAGAGTACAACCTAAAATTGAACAGAAAGAAATGCCGGTTTTTACAGGAATCTGTCCGGTACCTTGGGCATGTTCTAACACGTGACGGGCTGAGTTTGGATCCACAGCGGCTAGAAGACATCTTGCAAGTCCAGACGCCAAGCAACCAGAAGGAGCTGCAGACGTTCCTGGGCATGGTAAATTTTGTCTCCCGCTTTATTCCGAATATGTTAAACCTAACAGCGCCACTTCGAGAACTACTAAAGAAGGATGTCGCGTGGGTTTGGGAAGACCCTCAAGAAGCTAGCTTCAAGGCTTTACAGAAAGCGCTTGCCACAGCTCCTGTATTAAGCTACTACCAGAAGGGCAAAGCGATCAGGCTATCGGTAGACGCCAGCCAGAACGGAATCGGCGCAGTAATTATACAGGATGGGCATCCACTAGCGTACTCGTCACGTTCGATGTCCGAAACGCAGCAAAGGTATGCCCAGATTGAAAAAGAGATGCTGGCAATCGTTCACGGCTGTGAAAGATTTCGTGACTATCTTTTCGGACAGCCAGAAGTTGTAGTCGAATCGGATCATAAGCCACTGGAAATGATATTTAAGAAGCCGTTATGCCAATGCCCTCTACGACTTCAGCGCATGCGCCTCAGCTTACAGAGGTACCCGAGCGCTACTGAAAGAACAGTGCCTAAATTACCATGTGAATGCCGTTGCTTGTCTTCAAGTTTCGGACAGTCGGCTGAGCCAAGTTCTTCAAGAGACCGACGAGGACCCAGTGATGGTGCAACTTCGACAGCATGCTAGCACGCAGTGGCCGGATAGCAAAGCTGATGTCAGTGGCGAACTACGTTACTACTGGAACTTCCGTGACGAGATACACGCGCAAGACGGTCTCGTGTTCCGGAGCAACCGCCTCATCATTCCTGTCAAGATGCGCAGAGAAGTACTCGCCTGCCTTCATGCCGCACATGGAGGAGCAGACAAGATGAAGGCACGTGCCCGAACTGTGCTCTTTTGGCCTTCTATAAACAGCGATATAGAAGAAGTTGCTCGACGCTGCGAGACCTGCCAGAAACACAAGCCACGAAATCGACGCTTGCCAATGGTGAATCATGAAATTCCAAGACTACCTTTGGAAGTTGTAGGAGCCGACATTTGCTATCACAATGGCATAGAGTACTTGGTGGTTGTTGACTTTTATTCTTTCTTTTTCGAACTAAGGCCCGTGCAGACAACAGCCGACAAGGTGATTGCTGCTTGCGCCGACATATTCGCCACACACGGCTTCCCGCAGCGCATATGCACCGACAATGGGCCGCCATTCAGCAGCCAGAACTTCCGTGATTTTGTCGGTAAGATTGGCTTGCACCACGTCCGTTCCAGTCCTTATTACCCTCGATCAAACGGAATGGCTGAACGTGCGGTTCAAGAAGCCAAAAAACCACTGAAGAGGTATCGGTACGGTACAGTGGATTTTTGTGCTGCATTGCTTGAGTGGAGAAATACGCCTCGCGATTCCTATTTAGGGTCTCCGATGCAGAGACTTATGGGCCGACAGGCGAGGACGCTGCTACCAGTCACAGAAAGCCACCTGCGACCGCAAACCATACCCCCTCAAGACGTGCAACGGAGGCTCCACGACATCAGGACTAAACAACGTTCCTTCTACAACCGGGCACAAGGTCTCTGCCAGATCTTCCTAATGGTTCCCGCGTCACAGTGTACAGCGTGCCATCAAAAACCTGGTCCCCTGCTACAGTTGTCAAGCCTGCCAACAGCCCGAGAGCCTACATTATCGAGACCGAAGAAGGGCTCCAGTTGCAGCGCACCAGGGAACACCTCCGTCTGGCACCCACTCCTGCGGCAGACTCATTGGCGCCCACACATGAACATCGACTCACAGTGGGAACCACAGAGCCACAACTGCGTAGAAGCGAACGCAACCGCCGACCACCACGAAGATACCCGATGCCAGAACTTCCGTGATTTTGATTTAATAAAAAAAGGGAGATGTGACGCAGTGCACTGTCATGCACACGCGCACTCAGTTGGCTGCAACGCCCCCTTTGATGTGTATATAAGAGAGTGTTTCGTTCAATAAACGCTCATTTGATGCACTTCATCTTGTGCAAACCACAATGGGTATCATCGCAGGGCAAGTGTGTTAGTTCGCAAAACATCGCCCAGTCGGCTGATTCGATTTTCCATCGAGGAACGTTTGTAGTGCACTCAGCTTGTTTTTCAATGTTTAAAACTATGGGGAAGCAATCACTTCCATAAGGGTTAGTATTAAAATCCCACTCCAGATATGGCACAATTGTACTGTAGGCTATGCTTTGGTCTATGGAAGAAAAAGGTCTGTGCGTAGGGCTGTAGAATGTTTGTTCTTCATTGCTAAGCAAGTAGGCATTTGAAGAGGACAGCAAATGTTCTATTAGTCGTCCGCTCGCATCACCTGCGAGACTCTCCCCACAGTGTAGTATGTGCGTTTACATCACCGACGACTATGTAAGGGTGATGGAGTTCATCAATAAAACTTCGAAATGTTGTTCTAGAGAGTTAATAACTTGGGGGGGATGTGTATAGACGTGATGGTGACTAGTTTATTGAATAGCGAAGCTTCGATAGCAACTGCCTGAAGAGTGGTTCGGAGTTGCAGCTGCCGACACGCAACGCCTCTGTCGACTATCATAGCTACACCGCCGGACGTTATAACAGCGTCGTCCCAGTTTTCCCGGAAAATAGCGTATTGCTGGAGAAAGTTTGTGGAGATTTAAGATGTGTCTCCTAAACACACTGCACCTTCGGATTCTATTTGTGCAAACGTTATTTAATGTCATCGAGGTTGTGCATAAGGCCTCTCACGTTCCATTGTACTATTTGTGTATCCAGAATTTTGCCTTTTTCTACTGTGTGTCAAGATGCGTCAAGTTTGCTTATGGAGCTTTTCCAGGCCATGTAATCCGGGGTTGGTCTTTCTTGGAGCGGTCGTGAGAATCGCGGCGCTTCCGAGGCGCTGGGTGCGCCGCCTGGCTTGGGGTTTTGTCCATCGACTCTAGGGAGCCGCTGGACTTCCACTCAAGTGAGCGGGGTGTTTTCGGGTTAGGCCTTGCCTCGAAAAGCTGTGCCTTGGGGGCCACCAACACAGAGGTGAGCCCGCCTTCAGTGACGGCGCAGCTGCGCTGGCTTGTGTCGCCTGGGGGTCTGGTGGCACATCTGCCCGGCCCACACTCTTTGTGGGCTGGGCAGATGCTGGAGTCTGTGGCGGCGTTGCCTCCTGACGTGTCGCAGCAGCATACCCTGCGGTATGAAGAAAAGAAACACGCTGCGTACTTCTTGAAATATATGTTTTTTTTTACTTTTAGTGTGATGATGTCTTTTCTGATTTTTACACGTAAGGCAGGATGGAGAACATCTTGCGTGGTCAATATCGCAGTTCGGACAGTGCAGGGCGTCAGTAGAGTTTGTCAGAAGTGTGTTTATGGTCGGCACATTGTGCGCATGTCAGTCGGCCTCGGCAGCTTTGGGAGATATGGCCGATCCTATGACATTTAAAACATCTACGCGGTTTGCAATATACGGTCTTACTCGGATTTTCGTGAAAACTGTGGAAGGTAACTAGGAGAGTACTGGAGCCAATGTTAGGATTAGATGCTTCGTGGGAATTTCAATCTTGTCTCATTTAATCTTTATTCATTGTACTTGTGTCAAGTTTTGTTCTTTCGAGCCCTATAGGAGCTCTTCTTCGGTCAACTTCAAGCGGTCTCCATCATAAATTACTCCTTTGAATGCGGTAATTGATCTGTGCGAAGTCAGCGTGATTTGTACATCACCGAGCTTTGCGAGACTGGATAGTTTTTCATGCTGATGCTGGTCGCGAACCTCAAGGAGGAGGTCGCCGCTGGCCATCTTCGTTACCTTGTAGCCGGGAACCAGGGCATTAGTTTGACATTTGGCAACAATGAAGGGAGAAAGCATGCTGGTGGTCGTGTCAGGGGGTTCACTATTGATCACGTGGGATCGTGGGAAGGTGTCTTTGCGTTGGCCAAAGAAATCCGGTTTCTTCGGGTCGCCCTCTTTTGATACGAGGGCCATCAGGCACACAGGGGAAGGACGATACATCCATGCATAATTGTTTAATTTTGGATACAATTTAGCCACTGAACACTGAGCTCAACGAGGGGCCGCTACTAGACTCGAAGGAGACGGAGACGCCTGCTGTAGATAGCCACTATATTCTAATATAATACACCCAAGGCGGGATAATTTACACCAGGTTAACCCTTGCTGCACAGAAAATTGTAAGTAAAACGAAGTGAAGACCGGAGAGATGGAAAGTGAGAGAGAAAGACGAAGGTTGGACGGAAAGAGAGAGACAGGAAAACCCAACCATCGATTTTTCCCAGGGTGGGTCAGTCAGGGGCTGCCGCCTACGTGAAACGGAGGCCAAAAGGTTGTGTTGCCTCCTTCAAGGGCCCATGAAGGTCCAAGCACTCGGCACTTCCTCAAACCCCAGGATAGCATTTTCCCCAATACATGGCTAAACCACGCACGCTTAAGCGCGTGAGGATCTGACCCTTATGTGCTTGTGTACGTGGTGTCGCACCACGCCAAACGCCTGCTCACTCAGACGCCCCTGCATGTTCGTTGTTGCTGCCACACTTTTAGTCTCCTTGTAGACAGCGTAAATCAACTACCTTTTCTGTAAGTCTCCCCGTAACAATATGTTTTAAAAGTTGACGTCCATTATTCGCTGCAGTACGTTAACTGGCAATGAAAATGAGAAAAAAAGGCGTATCTTTAATACATATATACTAAAGCATGTGCTCGTTCTATCTAATGCAAAGCAAGCCAATGCAAGATTAGAGAAGGTGTTTATATGTGGCTTCCACTTCATGTGACCGGCCTAGTGTTACACATTGGTGCTCGATAGAATCTAGCTGTTCGAGTTAGCCACTACTGTAATCGAGGCTTGATCGAAAAATTTGTACCGAGATCCAAAAATGATATATTTTGTTCTGGAACTGCGCGTTAATTTGTTTATTTTGGAACCACAATATCATACGTGTTAACTTGAATTCTGTACTACTTTCCATGTCCAATATTATTCTTGCGGTGAATTCAGTTGATGGTGTATATTCAATCGCTGTCGCCGCGGAGAAACACACATTTTTTTACACATAGCTGCGTTTAATTCCATGTGGCCCTCTTCACACCAATTATTATTATTGTTAGAATCCAATAACGAAATTTCCGTTGTTTAGTGTTAAGCGTTTATAGATTCCCGGACAAACGACGCAATCAGCGGCGCGAATATGTATGTTGTAATATATGAGGCTGGGGAAATCGTTATTTTAGATTAAGAAAAGGAATCACCCTAACACCGACCGTTGCGTAACGTGTGCTTTATTATGTAGAAAAAGAAAATCATAATCATTAAATGAAACCAATTGCCATTGGTTAGTATGTAAGTGTTCAAGCCAGATTAGTTAGTGGTCAGTAATTTATTCCGCAGAAAGGTTCAGCAACTGTACTTGATGGGATACCCTGTCAGAAGTCTTCGCGAAACCTAGAACTTAGAGTAGGATCGTAAAAGATTATCAAGTAAGTTGTCTAAATGATGCATAAATAGATGCAACTGGGTTTCATACGCAAAAGAACGTCGAAAACCATGTTTGTAAGGAGTAAGAAGGGAGATGAATTCCAGAAAGCGAGAGAGGCGCGTCTTCAACACGTGTTTTACCCTTTTACAAGGTTTACCTTTTAGTGATGTAGGTGCAATAGCTACTTTCAGATCCAGCGCAAATAAGTACACATATAAACCAATAAGACGCCATACACTCGGATTTTTAAAGTGAGTCATGTACAAGTGTCGAGCCCCCTTCCTTATGCAAAGCTGATGAAAACAAGTCTTAGAAAGTGAACAATACTAGTATCTACCTCAGACAGAAGAGTTTAAGAAGTCAAGTTCGGCACTGCAAAAGTATAGACGCTTCGCTTATGCATACAACTACCTTTTCGTTCACTTTCCTTCTACTTTTGTTTCCATTTCGTGCAACTTTTCCTTCCTTTGGTGTGTACGTTTCCTTCCCTCGATGAATACATTTAATAAACGTATATATTTTATTACCGTGACATGTGGTGAGCATTGCGTTACCCGGACGAAGGTCAGGTACACACACGACAAGCCTTTGCTTACCCCCATGTTTTCAACAGGCGAAGGGTTGGTGAATTTTTTCTTAACTTTTAGCGCACGCTGCCTGTGCCGGTCCTGGATGTGCCGTTCGGTTTGGCTGATGTACAAAGTTCCGCACAAGAGAACGGAATATACCACTCCTGTCTCACGCCTTACGAAGCGGCGATCACGACTGGTTTGGCAACCTCGTTTGCTGTCCCCGCCCATTCCAGGGCACAGCCTAGAAAGCTTATCAGGAGCCGTGAAGGCCACAGGAATACGATGCGAGTTCGAGACTTTCCTCAGGTTGCGCGAGAGCTTATGCATATAAGGCATGACTAAGGGTATTACCGTCCAGCGCTGGGTTCAAACCTATTCAGTCCAGCTCTGTTATTTACCGTGTGCTGGAGAGATTCGGCCACCGCACCAACAAGTGACTCATCGAACGCCGCTGCCAATAAGCAACCAATCTGATTTTCGCAGCTATGCTGCATTGTATGCGGGCACGGCTTACGGAGCGCAGCAGCCAGGGTTTCATGTGCGATGCCCCATGTTACTACTTTTGAGGGGGGAGAGTGAAAAGTCAAACGGACACTTCTTGGCCCGTGGGATGTACTCCCAGCAAACGGGGCCTACGCTAAACCTTAGCCTGAGATCCAGGAATTGTAAATCCATCAATGCTATGAAACTCAAACCATGCCCTGATTTTATAAAAACATCGAAAATACTCCCTAGGGGAAGTCAAACCACGCTGTTTCTTTGAAAGAAAAAGAGTAATCGACGTACCTAAGCACTTCAAGAACCTTCCCACTATTGAAAGCGAAATCAAGCGCCCTTTTAAAATCAACTTAACAGACATCACATAATAGCGGGGCCACACGGGTCCCAATACACACACCTCTACGTTGTAGAAAAGGCTGCTCTTTAAAAAAAATGTTCCAGAAAAGATGAATGTCTAAATGCCTTAAGGAGTTATGGACCGGCAAGCAAACACTGTTTTGCCAATCACATTCTCCACACTTGTCAATACCACTCCGAACAGCAACTAAGAGCTTATCTTGAGGTAATGAGTAAAACAAATCCTCAACGTTGACCGACGAACCATAATCTATGCCATCGTTGCGTCGCAGAAAGCCAACAACTTCTTGAGATTTGCTAACACCGGAAGGATCAACAACCGTGAGTGGCTTTAGGTTCTTTAATAAAAACTGCCTGACATGCTTTTGCCAAGCCCCCCCCCCCCCCCCCTTCGCTCATAATGGTGCTGAAAGGAACATCTACCTTATGTGTTTTCCCGGCAAAGGAATCCTTCGGACTGTTCACTTTACTATTTCTGATGTCATTAGGAATAGCATTTATTTCCAAGTTCTTACAACATTTACTAAATTTAGTCTTAACCGTCACCGCACTTTTTTTAACAGGCATAAAGATCTTGTCCACTGCCGCTTGAGCTTTGTCATTGAATATGCTTTCCGGCATTAAAACAAACCCACCGGCATTGTCTTCTTGTAAGAGAACCAAACTGTTCGGCATAAAGTAATTCGCTACGTTCTCCAGTTTATAATACCTACCCTTCCGTGGTCGTTGAAGGGCACATCTCCTTAGGCAGTTTACACCATCCGAAAGACATTATTCCTTGTACTCCTCAATTGACCTTGAAGAGAGCTCACGGTTAATCTATCAAAATATCAGAACGGAAACGTGGGGTGGAAATACGAATTTCGGTCCGTTCTTCAGGATCTCAGGCACATTTGCTGGTAAGGAGACGTTACCCAGAACCACGACAGGCTTTCGTTCGGTTAAACTTCTACTTTTCTCAGTGGCCGTGAGCAGGCACACCAGGACAACCTACCATCTGAACTCTGCCTTCGGAGAAGCTATGCGCCTGTAGTCCCTCAGTTATGCCGAAGCAATTTGCGAAGGCTATTGGAATCAATTCGAATGCTACTGTAATGACCCATAGCAGCTTACGCTGTAAAACGATCGAGCAGCAAGTCCGTCATAAATGATGCCTTCCAAGTCTGCGGCATTTTCAGTGGGTGAAGGGAATCGTTATGCTAATGCTAGACGGGATCCTGAGTTGATCTTCATATACATTTATAGCCTTGTCGGACTTAGGGATCGGTGCGCTGGCAGCATTACGGTGCCGTGCTGGCGCACAGACTATTTGCAGTGAAATACATCATGGCTAAACGCGCTGCTTAAAACGTACCAAATAACTTCTTAGGTGCGACAAGAACAAAGAGAAGGTACAGAGCGAACTGAAGACTGGTTTATTTTTGTAACGGTATCCGCTGTATATGCAGACCTCAAGCTACAAACCATAATAAAGAAGTAAACCAAACACAAAAAAAGAAAACGCACAGTAAAACAAAACTACACAGCTTTCCTTGTCAACCTGTGCATTTAGGTCGTATCCGTTTTTTTTTCATACTGCGCTGCTTTAAAAATATATGATATTTCAGACAGACCCAGCACTAACTAGACATACACAGCAATAACATACGTATCAATACGGCTCCATATTCTCTTTCTGCCTGGTCACTTGGAAGCGTGATACTTGACTATATAAGTAAAGCGCGGCTCGTATACTGTTGCGTCCCGAATCGGCTGGTCGCATTCTTTGATTGTTTCCCATCGAGGCAGGCCCTTTCATGAGCGTCGCCGAGACGGCGACAGTGCCAGACACCGACGAGACAGGCAAAAAAGCGCCCCAACTCGGCAGTGCCCATTCTTTGGGTGCTTCCCACGATGCCACCACCTTCATCAGCCGCCGCCTACTTGTCGACGCGGCGCGACACCAGCTGGGACGCGATGACAAAGAAGCTCACGAAGCTTGCCCCCCTTCGTTAGACGCGGGGATTAGTGCAAAGGCCATTCTCCTGACCCAGGCAAGCTGACCGTCGGTGGGCAAGAAACAGGTCACCGACTTTCGTAGAAGGAGTGTCAACCCCCTGTTTCCGGATTGCCTCGCCCTTGCTTCGAAGGTGCAACATTGGAGGCGGAGTTCAGCGAACAAGACGGCCCATCTGATTGGCCGCATCAAGGTCATCTGATTCCCTAGTCGGGTCAACTAGGGAAGACCGATGTTTTATAAGGGGACACCTTGCGTGCAGTGGTGTGTCCTGACGTGTTCCGATATGAACTCAGACATGTAGTGAGCTGAGACTTTCAAAGTGCTCTCCCATGGAGTGGGCTTCCATATTTGGAGCCACTGTAAATACTGTAGAATAAACCCTTTTTTCTATCGCTCTTACTCCCGGACGTACTCATCCCTTACGCAATTCGTACAATCCGCGGCTAGTTTTCCGTGCTGTGTAATCTGTTTGCTTTAATAAATATGTTGCCTGACATACTCGCCATACACATTCCCATTTGGATAACGTGACTGCTGGCACAGTACAGCGGGATGGTGTAAATGACTACGCGTTACAATCAGCAAACTGGGGCGCTATAACGTAAAGCTATTACAAACTTTTCTATTCCAATTCAGCGATCAGCCCACCACGATTGGTCAAAACATTTTCGGGCCACTGCCAACTTCACCTGTCTGTCACGCGATGTCACGAAAACCGCGATAGCTCCCCATCTGATATAACGTGTACACACTGATTATGCTATGAGTAAACTACACAGAAGAAAAATAATCATTCCTGATTCGACGCCTTTTCACCATTAGCCTTCTGCTATTGGTCCAATGGTTTCGGGCTGCGCCCACTTCACTCGTCTGTCACGCGACCTCACAAAACCACCAAAACTCACCGCGTGAAAGCGACGTGTGCGCGAAAAAAAAATCATTGATATGCCGAACAAAACTGCAAATTTTTCTGAATAGCGAGATACTGCCTCGTTCCGAAAGGAATAGAAGAGAGAGAATAAACTTTCATTAAAAGAGCATGCGAGTGTAGGTAGCTCCTCCGCTCTGCAGTGGGTGGTCCCCTCAGTCCAGGAGTCCAGCGGCCTTAGCTGCCCTTCTCGCTCGGTTCATCAGGTTGAGCTGGTCCGTCGAGTCGGAGCTGAACAGCCCTGCCTGCCATTGCCGTGTGGTGGGGTGTGTTACCGGTGTGAGCTGTGGTGTGTTTGCGCAAGCTCATATCATGTGGTACAGCGTTGCGCATGGATCGCATTGCGGACTCCTGGCTACCCACAGATCGCTCAGGCCCTCACTGCTCGCACATGCCAGTGAGCATTTATTTATTTGCGCATGATAAACCTTTTTGCGTGGCAGTAAAACGTTATCGAGCCCTTAAGGCACATATACAACATCGCTCTGCCGACTCTTCCTTGCTGAGGATCCGTTTTATTGGCATTATTATCCTTCCGTTGCACGCCACCGCGATTTTCCACCAGCCACCGGAAGCTAAGTAAGGCGAAGCAGACCATTTGGAGAATCCGGCACCATCCTCTTCATGCAGTTATCTATTTTCACTGTGCTGGCTCGGCCCCATCGAAACCTGCTCCACTAAAGCGTGCTCCTCGCCTCTTCTCAGTCAATTAGACAACAAACACCTCTCAGTGCAGGTAATGTTATTCGTTTTGAAAGCGAACAAAGGCATCCTCCTATAAATGAGGAGAGTGTTTGATTGGGTTGTTCAGATAACGTTCCCGCTCAACACCCGATGCTTGCGTCGGTGGTTACGTAAATCAGACGTTAGGAGATTCGAGTAAAAAGTTTGGAATAGCTTTACGTTATAGCGCCCCTGGTTTGTGCCTGAGCGAACAAAGTACGCTGCCAACCGCGGTATTTTTAACCTTCATACACAGACATCTAAGTTTAAACAGCGCTCCAAAAACAACGTATACATCTTGTCACCAAACAATGAACAATGAGCAGCAGCGGTTGTGAGTCAGACCAGTCGTGTTGATATTTGTATCGGCGTAGATTCACGTGTACATTATTTGTTGACCTAGAGGTATCCGACTTTGAAGACTGCCCTATGTATACCTTAGCTTTCCTAAGCTTGACAGCAAATTGTAGACTGATCGCAGTGTAGTGGGCTCCTGTATTCAATTTAACAGTAGCCTTCTCACCATCGGCCGGTATGGGTATCAAATCTTCTTGGGTGTTATTTATATTACGTCGCGTGTTGGAGGTCTTGTTACGAGGTGTTTTTCTCGTATTGTGGGTTGTCTTGATCATGTAGGTGCAGCGTTCAGTCATCACAATGTTCATTCCAGCTTATTCGCCGGTAGCGGACAGTCGTCAGCACTCGGAACAACAGCAACCGCAGTTACAACAGTTTATGGCTATCAATTGTGCGGATGAAGGATTACGGTATGACAAGGTGTTGAACCAGCCGCACGGCCGGCGCTCCAACGCAAGGTGTCTGCCTGGTTATAACGAACGGAATGGCCCTTCTTGTTTCCGCGAAGATTCTGCAAAGAAATGAGCGATATAGCCCTCGCCCCATTTAATGTTCCACTACCGTGCACATGTTCAGGGCCACCTGACGTACCAATTCCCTTGCTGTCGACGCCAATTATTGATGGCGTCCTCTGATGGTCTCATCTGACGGTATACGCTTCAGCGATGAACGTCCCCCGCTTCCTTGCACTAGTAGGAAATTGAGCGGTAGTCATGGGCGCGCGAAATTGTTTAAATTCTGGAAATCCTGCGCTCAGACTAAGTACGCTGAAAAATAGCGACACACAAACACACACACACACACACACACACACACATACACACACACACACACACACACACACCATAATCTGTTCGTAGCTGTTTCTGGCGTACTTATAGACGCTAGTCTTGCAGAATTTTAACCATGGTACACCAACCGGCCGAAGTTTCAACTCCGTTGAACGCCAAATAGGTGTGTGTTATGGGCCGCTGCGCGGTGCGATGGGCGGCCGGGCCAATGGCGAAAGGTGGAGATGGTTTTGGTATGTTAGGTGGCCCTGAGCATGTGCACGGTAGTGGAACATTAAATGGGCCGACGGCGCATAGGACATTTTCTTGTTCTTGAGTTTCTTTGTTAACCTCCAAGCTTTTTCTTCATAAGCAATGCAATGATTGTACAATTTTATCTCTAATGACAGTGGTAAGCTCCCATTCAGGATATGGTAATGCAAGCCGTATGCCCTCGAGCGCACTTTGAATTTTCTGGAAATTTCCATCTCGTGATCAGGGTGCCCTTTGAGTAATTGTACGGACTCTAGAGGCTGCCTGGTGCTCCTGAATCCTTGTTGTTGCTGTTGTTGTTGTTGTTGTTGCCTCAAAACATGGCTCGTACCCACAGGGGGGATTGGCCACATTAGATCGTTTGAAGTTTGCGTCTAACAAAACACAAAGTGGGAGAAAGGGAAACATATAACACAAAGTAATATTCAACTCAATGCCAACAGAAAATTTGAGACGGCATATTTAGGAATTTAGGGGAAAAAATAAATTGAAGTGTCCCAAGGTCGGCACCCTAGCAGTGAAGCCTTCCTGACGCTTCAATAAACTTGTGGATAGCAAAAATCATTAACCCATGGCTTGTGCCTAATTGACACGCACAAAAGGACAAAATGTTTGGTGTAGTAAGCGCTAGAGCACTGCACGGGCCGATTTTTTCAGCCCGGGCCCAGACCGGGCCCGTTTTTACGTTGGGCGGCCCGCCCGAGCCCGATCAAAACTTTTATGGCGAGACCCGGGCCCAGCCTGGGCCCGGATATAATCTACGTTGCCCGCCCGGCCCGGCCTGCCACCCCTTTACCTTAGGCTCGAGCCCGGCCCGAGCCCGACTCGAAACTGGCCCGAACCCGGCCCGAGACCGAAAAATAATGTTTTTCAGAGTTGAGACGCCCGAGAATAACTCGCTGCACGTTACATGCACACCACGAGAAAGCCCGAGCCTGGCCCGGGCCCGCGTCAAAAAACCCGAGCCCGGCCCGGGCCCGCTCACAACGCTTGCTGTGCCTAAGCTCACAACGGCCGCTGCTAACCGCGGTATTTTTAAACTTCGTACAAAGACATCTAATTTTAAACAGTGCTGCAAAAACAACGTCTACTTCATATCATAAAACAATGAACAACGGATCTCAGATTCAAGCTGAATTATGTGGATGGTGTACGTTCAGTCGCTCTCGCCGCTAAGAGAGACACATTTTTTTACACATAGCTGCGTTTAATTCCATGTGCCCCTCTTCACACCAATTAGTATTATTGTTAGGATCCAATAACGAAATTTCCGTTGTTTAGTGTTAAGCGTTTACAGATTCCCCGACAAACGACGCAATCAGCGGCGTGAATATGTATGTTGGATGAAATGAGGCTGGGCAAACTGTTATTATAGATTAAGAAAAGCAATGGCCCTAGTACCGACCCTTCTGGAACGCGTAATTTATTATGTACAACAAGAAAATCATAATCATTAAATGAAAGCAATTGCGATTGGTTAGTAAGTGTTAGTAAGTAAGCTTCAGCAACGGTAGTTGATGGGATACTCGGTCAGAAATCATCGGGAAACCTAGAACTTAGAGTAGGGTTGACATATATTACCAATTAGGTTGTGCAAATGGTGCATAAATAGAAGAAACTGGGTTTCACAAGCAAAAGAACGTCGAAAACCATGTTGGGAAGGTGTAAACTTCAAATTCAAATTTTAGTCGCCCGACAATACGCTAGAAGGTCCGCTGGTCAGATAGCGCCGTGAAAACGGCTTGACAGGGCTCAGGTGACCGTTACGTGGCAGGAGCTGTACAAGGTGCGCACATTTAGATGATAGATACGCCGTGACAAAGGTAAAATGAAAACAAGCAGATTACATTACATATTACAACATATACATCAATCACACAAATGCGCCTAAAGTTACAACGCGTAAAGAAACGCATATGCAAATTTACAAGTAACAATATACATATTTATCAGTCACACAAATGCACAAAAAGAAAATATTAATAATTTGTACGCAGTATAGTCGATATTCTTTAGATACTTAAACCTTTTCTAGCACACAATGGAACAAAAGTATGAACGCAACTACTCCTTACTCGAACTGGATGTGTTTGTATATGTGTTTAGTGTTGTGGGGGCGTTTAATGCCAAAGCTTGGTACTTACAGGTTGTATGAAACCAAGGTACAGACCATATATGGGTGTGTCTTGTGGGTACTGTAATAACACGACGCTGTAAACATGATAAGGCCGTAATGAAGCTCAAGAGTTTTCTGTTGGAAAAGTAGAGTGTGTTCAAAAATTAAATCTAAAAATCAAATTTCGCGGTTTTACGTGCCAAAACCACGATCTGATTATGAGGCATGCCGTAGTGGGGTCTCCGGAAATTTGGACCACCTGGGGTTCTTTAACGTGCACCTAAAGCTATGTACACGGGTGTTTTCACATTTCGCCCCCATCGAAATGCGGCAGTCGTGGCTGCGATTCGATCCCGCGACCTTGTTCAACAATCGATAGGGGTAAATGTTGTTAGCCCGTATTATATTGAACTCTTCAAACGCTTTACAGGTGGTTCCCAAACGTTCAATGTTTCATATGTAGCGGATTGCATTTTTTTTGCAGAACAACGATTTTATGTACGTTTCAGTCGTTGTGCCCCCTATCAACGTACAACAATTTAAATGTCAGTAAAACAACGCGTGGTATATTTGAAATTTGGCCTTGAGCGGCAGCAGATGACAGCAGCGACACACGACTCATATTACGTAAGAGATTTTTCTACGAAGGTAATTACCGTGGGCATCCCAACTTAACTTTATTCATGTTTTTCATCCGTCCATCCATCCCAACTTAACTTCTATGAAAGGATAAAGCCCAAGTATTTTATGTGTTTCAAAAATATATATTCGTTGTGAATTACGAATTAAAGACTGGTGAGTAGTGAATAAAAGGTGGTGAGTGAGTGGCGTGGAGCAGAGGTAGAACAGCCGACTTCAAATCTGAAGGTCGTAAGTTCGAATCCTGCTCCAGTCCACTACAATTTCAGGCATGGAGTGGTGCCTGACACCGGCAAAAAATATTGCCGAGAGCTAGTGGGGCTATACTAGTTCAGGTGCAACCAAACTGGGCAGGCCCACTAAGCTTCATCCAAGTCACTCCCTCACCAGAACAGGAATTGGCCTTCCTGGTGCAGTATTCGGCCACTACCTCTATCATTACTCCGACAATTAACCCATGGCCCCCAGTGGCTGCGGAGCACCTGACCAAGGCAGCGGTCAGAAGTGCGACGTGGCAGAGGGTGTTAAGAATCTCTGGGTCCGGACAGGCCGCCAAAGGAAACTGAACCTGGCCACGTTCAACACGCGCACCCTCTCGAGTGAGGCTAGCTTAGCAGGACTATTTGAGGAATTATCAGGCATTGCCTGGGATATGTTGGTCTTAGTGAGGTTAAAGAACTGGTGAGGCTTACACGGTGCTGAATAATAGCCACGTCCTCTGCTACAGAGGTGTTCCAAATAAAATAGAATCCGGGGTAGGATTTCTAGTTCATAAGAACATACCGGGCAACATTGATGAACTCTACAGCATTAGTGAGAGGGTAGCAGTCGTCGTGATGAAGCTGAATAGGAGGTACAAAATGAAGGTAGTACAAGCCCATGCCACAAGTTCCAGTCACGATGATGAAGAAATAGGACAGTTTTATGAAGATGTCGAATTAGCAATGAGAAAGGTGCAAACTCAGTATACTGTAGTCATGGGCGACTTCAATGCAAAAGTAGGCAAAAAGCAGTTTGGTGAGCAAGCAATTTGGCAACTACGGCATCGATTCTATGCAAGAGGAGAGATGTTGGTAGAATTCGCGGAAAGGAATAGGCTCCGAATAATGAATACATTCTTCAGGAAGCGCAGCAACAGGAACTGGACCTGGAAAAGCCCCAATGGAGAAACAAGGAATGAAATAGATTTCGTACTCTCTGTCGATCCAAGCATAGTGCAGAATGTAGAAGTGTTAGGTAAGGTAAACTGCAGTGACCATAGGTTATTGAGGTCTAGCATTTCTCTCAATTTGAAGAAAGAGTGAAATTAGTGAAGAGGAAACAGGCCAACCTGAAACAGTAAGGGTAAAAGCAGACCAATTCAGGCTGGTGCTCGCTAACAAATATGCAGCTTTAGAACAGCAAGATAAAGATAACATAGAGGTAATGAATGAAACCGTAACTAGGCTGATCTCAGAAGCAGCAATTGAAGTGGTAGGTAAGGCACCAAGGCAAACAGTAGAGAAGCTCTCCCAAGAAACAAAGGACCTAATAAAGAAACGACAAAACATGAAAGTGTCCAACTGATCAACAAGAAAGTAAGGGATATTCAAAATTATAACGTGAGAAAGATTGAGGAAGCCGTAAAATATGGACGCGGCATGAAATCAGTAAGAAGAAAGCTTGGCGTAGGACAAGGCAAGATGTATGCACTGAAAGATAAGCACGGTAATATCATCAGCAATTTAGATGACATAGTAAGAGCAGCGGAATAATTCTATACTGACCTGTACAGTTCTCAAAACAGTCAAGGTACTTTCGTTCGAAATAGTGATGAACCGGAAACAGAAGCTCCTTCTATAACTAGCGATGAAGTACGAAGGGCCTTGAAAGACATGACCAGGGGAAAGGCGGCTGGAGAAGATGGAATAACAGTAGGTTTAATGAAAGATCGAGGAGATATCATGCTTGAAAAGCTTGCGGCCCTTTATACACAATGCCTCATAACTTCAAGTGTACTAGAGAGCTGGAAGAACACCAACATTATACTTATCCATAAGACGGGAGACGTTAAAGAATTGAAGAATTACAGACCCATTAGCTTGCTTTCGGTATTATATAAAATATTCACCAAGATAATTTCCAATGGAATCGGGACAACACTTGACTTTAGCCAACCAAGAGAACAGACTGGCATCAGGAAGGGATATTCTACGATGGATCATATCCATGTCATCAATCAGGTAATCGAGAAATCTGCGGAGTACAATCAACCTCTCTATATGGCTTTCATAGATTATGAAAAGGCATTTGATTCAGTAGAAGTAACAGAAGTCATAGAGGCATTGCGTAATCAAGGAGTACAGGAGGCATACGTGAATATCTTAGCAAACATCTACAAGGATTCCACAGGTACCTTGATTCTCCACAAGAAAAGTAGAAAGTTACCAATCAAGAAAGGGGTCAGGCAACGAGACACAATTTCTCCAATGCATTTCACTGCATGCTTAGAAGAAGTATTCAAGCTCTTAGATTGGGAAGGCTTAGGCTTGCAGATGATATTGTCCTATTCAGCAACAATGGAGACGAATTACAGCAAATGATTGAGGATATTAATCAAGAAAGTGTTAGAATTCGGTTGAAGTTAATATGCAGAAGACAAAGATAATGTTCAATAGCCTGGCAAGGGAACAAAAATTCAGGATCGCCAGTCAGCCTCTAGAGTCTGTAAAGGAGTAGGTTTATCTAGGTCAATTACTCACAGGGGACCCTGATCATGCGAAAGAAATTTACAGAAGAATAAAATTGGGTTTGAGTGCATACGGCAGACATTCCCAAATCCTGACTGGGAGCCCACCACTGTCGTTGAAAAGAAAAGTGTTCAATCATTGCATTCTACCGGTGCTAACATATGGGGCAGAAACTTGGAGGTTAACAAAGAAGCTCGAGAACAAGTTAAGGACCGCACAAAGAGCGATGGAACGAAAAATCTTAGGAGTAACGTTAAGAGACAGAAAGAGAGCGGTATGGATCAGATAACAAACGGAGATAGACGATATTCTAGTTGACATTAAGCGGAAGAAATGGAGCTGGGCAGGCCATGTAATGCGTAGGGTGGATAACCGGTGGACCATTAGGGTTACAGAATGGATACCAAGAGAAGGGAAGCGCAGTCGAGGACGGCAGAAAACCAGGTGGGATGATGAAGTTAGGAAATTCGCAGGCGCAAGTTGGAATATGCTAGCGCAACACAGGGCTAATTGGAGATCGCAGGGAGAGGCCTTCGTCCTGCAGTGGACATAAAAATATAGGCTGATGATGATGATTATGAGTAGCGACCGTTTTATTTTTAGCATGACATATAACAACTTTAGTTTTATTTGCATTTATCTTAAGCCAATTCCTTTTTGACGGAGAGGTCATCCCCGAAAGCACGTCGTTAGCTTTGGGTATTAAATCATGCGTGTTAATATCAGAAATAAGTATTGTTGAATCATCTGCGTATAATACATATTTAACTGATGTTTTTTTTCCTGGGGTTTTACGTGCCAAAACCAGTTCGGATTATGAGGCACGTCCGTAGTGGAGGGCTCCGGAATAATTTTGACCACCTGGGGTTCTTTAACGTGCACTACAACGCAAGCACACGGGCGTTTTTGCATTTCGTCCTCCATCGAAATGCGGCCACCGCGGCCGGGATTCGATCCGGCGATCTCGTGCTCAGCAGCGCAACTGCCTTAGCTGACTGAGCCACCCCGGCGGGTGATTTAACTGATGTGCCTATGTTTACAATATCATTCTTATTGTTACGTGAACGAAGACTGTTAACTGGCGACTATTTATGTACGGGAGACTATTTACAATGTACACTCACAAAAGGCAAATGCAGCGCTGGCCAGTTCCGCCGAGCGCTCGAGAGCAAGCAGCAGTTCGTCTTCTTCGTCGGGCACGGTAGCACGGAATATTCAGTGCTACGGCAAACCGCAAAAACAAATCAAACAGTTGCGGCTCTTAGTTGTGCCGAGGAAGCATAACGGTACGACCACGTGTTGGGCCAGCATACGGCAGGCCCTGCAATGCAGATTGTGTGGCTGGTTATAGCGAATGGAATGGCTCTTCAGGTTTTCGCGGAGTTTCTGCTACGTAACCGCTGAAATGGCGTGTTAGTTCGCCTTGATGTGATCGTTGAGGACAGATGGCGTACCCTCGTAGTCTGATCGCGCGATATAGGCATCGGTGGTGCAGGTACACAGCGTCCCCGCACTTGTAGCAAATCAACCGGCAATCAGGTGCGCGTCAGATGGTTCAAACTCTGTAAGACTAGCGCTCAGATGACGCACAGTCAAACCCAATTATAACGAATACGTGTTTCAGCACTATTTGTTCGATATATAGAGTAGTTCCTATATAAGCGAACCCGCTTATAACGAACTACACGGAATTCGTTATACGCGATGTTGTGAACAGTGAAGCGAACACGCACTAACGAAGAAAAAGCATGCCACTCACCGTGAACAATTACTCTAAATGTAATTTATTGCACAGAAAAGTACTCCTATTTGCAGTGGGCAGTGATTTTCGCCTGAACACGTCGATTAGCTCTAACAATGAGGTTAGTATTTTCGACACGCGACAGGCGATTCCCGAAGCTTTATAAAAGCGCGATAAGTCCACAGCTGCTCGCACATAGTTGTTCACTTGGTAGGCGGCTGCCGAATAGGGGCACTTCAAAGCTAGGCTGGCTGGAGGCGTGGAGACGCAGACGGGTGGTGCGGCTGCACGGAGACTGTAGGATACCCGGAGTCGGCGGAGAAGCGCGTTGGCGGCTGTTTGGTGACAGATCGCGCGCGCTCAAAGTTCGATATATTCAATATCTGGAGCGTTATAAAAATACATTATACATGCATATTCATAGGAAAACTTCGAGTGTTCGATAGAGAGCATATTTCGTTCTATCCGAGTTCGTGATATTCGGGTTTGACTTTACACAGCAAAGTGCGAAACACACACAACACTTTCTTTGTAGCTGGTTCTGATGTACAGTCAACCACAAAAGTTTGCGGACCACGCGAGCGCGTGCCAGACTGCCTATCCGCGCCACCTAGCGGTACGCCACCTAGCGGCGACAGGGGCGCTCTCCCGGATATGAGCCCTCTTGGTACTCGCCTGCCTGTTAATTTTTTATTCCCGTGCATGACATTGTTAGTTCGTTGTGTTGACGCAGAGCGCTGTCTGCGATAAGACCGCCACATATCTGGCTTGATAGCAGTATCGGAGCAATCACTGCAACCTTTGTCGACTGGTGTGCCAGTGGGTAGATAAGTTTCACGAAGCGCTGCGACGATTTTTTTTACGCGACGTTTACCGGCGCACTTTGGTTGGCAGCATCTTGGTCCAATGAGTGTTGCTGCTTCTGCGTCTTGAGAGAAAGGGTAGGGAGGTGTTTCACTGTCATCAAAAATAAAGAAAAAGCGGATGCATAGAAAATTTTCTTTCACACATAGGCGCATCTTCGCATCAGTCGCTGAAAACGTAGTAGACTTGCTTCAGGCCACGTGGTGATTGCCTATTTGGAAAGATGCCGCTGCGTGTTCCACTTGACGAAAGAAGGCACATTGTGCGTTTATTTATAGAGGGAATACCTCAGCGCGAAATCTGCCGCCGAACCAACAGGAGCCGGACTGCCGTGAATAGGATTATTCAAGCTTTCCGCGACGATGACAGATTCACAGATATGGAGCGCAGTGGGCGTCCAAGGGCCACGACTGAGGAAGAGGACCGCCTGATTACGGCCGCCATCGTGGCTGATCCTTTTCAAAGTGCAGAGGATATCCGAGAAGCGCTCTCGCTCACGGTATCGTCTGAGACTGTAAGAAGAAGGCTGAGTGAGCTTGGCCTGCAGTCTTTCGTAGCAGCACAGAAGCCCTGCCTCTCAGACAGCCAGCTACAAGAACGACTCATGTTCGCTACAGCAATGAAAGATTGGACAACAGAGAAATGGGGCGATGTCATCTTTAGCGACGAGTCAACTTTTTCAACGCGCTGGGACCAACCGAAGCGGGTTTGGCGTCCACTAAACTGCAGGTGTGTTTACAATGTATTGGCAGTTAATTCACGAAGCTAATTCTGCATCACAACATGTTTCACGTAAAATGAGCTTTTGGACATTACGAGATTTTTCTGTAGTGGTATTATGTTGAAAACATTAACGATTGTTTCATAGTACTACTTACTCTGAAGCTAATTAAAAGCTGCCAGTGGGTCTTTCAGTACTATCTAATGATGTTTGCACGTTTTCTATTGCAACTCTATAACAGCATTATAAAGTTCATACGCAAGAGGAATCACAACATTTTTAGACGCGCCGCTGGAACCCAATTGTATGCTATTTCTTGCAGATATCTGCCTAATTACACACAGAGTGTTCTATCCAGTGGACGGTGTTCCGTGAGCGTGTGGGGAGCAATCAGCAAAGATGGCCTTGGTCCCCTTGTGCGTCTGGAAGGGCCCTTCACTGCGTCACGGTACTGCGACGTCATCACTAGACACCTCGTTCCGTATGCGCTGGACGGTCCCTTCAGCGACGGCTGCTATTTTTTTCAACACGACCGCAGCCCGATCCATAAAGCACGTATCGTCCAGTCATTGCTAGAAGAACATGCTGTTTGCCAGCTTGAGTGGCCTCCATGTGGCGCCGACTTGAATCCCATAGAAAATGTCTGGGGCATGTTGAAGAAACGGCTGTCCACACGAGCCAACCGCGGCCGCACGGCCGATACGCTGTGGCAAGCGATCGCACAAGAATGGGAAAGCCTGCGCGGTCGACCGGAGATTACTGAATCTTTGTACGAGTCGATGCCCACACGCATCAATAAGGTGCTAGAAAACGGCGGACATTTCACTTCCTACTAGATCATTGAGAGACCTATGTTTCATGACACTTCTGTAAATGTCTTGTGAATAAATTCATCCCCTTCAGACACGAATTATGATGCACTGTCTGCAAATGCGTCAAATGCGCATGGCATCATTTCAAGACGCTCACTATTACATTCCAAGAAAGAAGACGAAGCAATGTGCTGTTTTGTGCGAGTTTCAGTAAAAAAATTAATTAGCGTATAACTCATTATCTAATTATTCTGAAATCCGTCAGCTTCAATGCTTGCATAAAAAGAATCAACTATGAGGCCCGAAACGCATGCACACTTGCTTTTTCGGTTGTATTCGTGTCGACCGGAGAAAAAAAATACTCTTGACGTTGGTCTTGGAACGCGGCACGTCGAACGATTGTCTAAAATGGTAGTGTCTCCAGCAAAGTGATCATCTGCAGCAATACGCAGGACAATGAAGTTAACTGACCGCTAGTTGTCCCATCAGGAAGCGGACACGAATGTGCACACTGAGTTTTAGGTCATTTGAAGAAACACGTGGCGTGGGACGCGCCTCCGAAGTTCGAGTCCCCAAACGAGGACGCCGTGTCGCAAAGGGTTATAAAAAGAGTCATCGCACCCGATTATTTCTTATTTTTCTAAATGTAACCACTATAGCAGCGCGGTGGTTCGGGCTTTGCGCAGCAAAACCTGGGCGCAGGCGATCAAATCCCGGCCGCTACTGTCACTTAGCGATGGGGGAGGAACGGGAAAATTCTGCCTACTGACTAAGCATCTGTGTCCCATGGCTGCCTCACCGCTCACTCATGCACTCACGAAAAAAAAAACAGCGTGGCTACGCGAAAATAGAACTGATAACAGCCGAAGAATACGCTGTCTGATTACTTGTACTGATATTCTGCTCTCAAAATATAAGCAAGTAGCCCTGGCTAACAAAGAGCGCGTCACGTTGAAAGAGATAGGTAGAAAATATTTGCGCACAGTGCGAAAATAGACAGGCCATAGATTTAAGGAGGGATGCGTCTTCAACGTAGCGCTGCTGTCGATCGCAGGTGACGTAGCGGAAGTGTCGCGAAGAGGCTCTTGGCCACGCACTCGCGTGGTCCGCAAACTTTTGTGGTTGACTGTACTTCGTCGATGCGCTAGTCCTCCAGAACTTCAAATATGCCACACCTACGGGCCCACATTTATACTCTATGAACGCCAAATGGTTGTCCGCAGAAGGGGTGGCGCTGATACCTGGCGGTGGAATTGCTGCGTCCGGTGGCTCTGGGCATGTGCAGGGGAGGGCAGAATTACCGAGGGGTGATGGCGCCATGAGGCAATTTTCTGTCTGCGGTGGTTCACATAGCGGTTCGCATGTGGACCTCTCAGTGAGTGCGGCGCCTCTTCTCGGAGGATGTCAGCAACTGAAGTAATATATTTCTCTTGCTGCAGTGAGAAATATGCATATTTAGCGCACATTTTTCTTTAATTCATTTCATTTAATTAATTTGAAAGCGTTCATACATAGTGCGCGGATAAATGTTGGGCCCATAGCCGAAGCTAGTTTACGCCCTTATTCGTGTATAATTTCCAGCAGCAAAAACTAACAATAAATTGAAGCTGCTGTAAAATATAACACATAGAATCATTAGGAATGTAAGACAAAATACTGTTATATGACACCAAACAAAGACAATACCATTCTCACACAAAGCCATGAACGCAGATATAAAAAAGTGATGTGCGCAAAAAGGTAAACGCACATCAGATACAAATGATTCAAGTATATGCATGTGGTCGTTTTGTGCAATGTTATATCACTCGATCTTTGCGAAACAAAATTATTTATTAGTGCATGCAAAATTGTTCGACATTTTTATCTCCTGTGGCCACGAAATTTTATATATTTGCTGCACGGCACTGCAACAAACGTTGTCCGTGGTTATTTCTAATTATTTGTAAATAAAAGTTGATATTAGTAGGGTTTATAAGGCTCCTGTATGGGAAAATGAACATGGTAATTGGATGTGGGTGGCTGTTTCGAATAATATTGTTGACTGCCATGCCTAGTGTCTTCCCAAAAACGAGCATGCAGGGTAATAAATCATAATGTTTTAACAGCTGTAGAGGTGGTGTATAGACGTTTTGGAACGTCACTGAGCGCCTGCTTCTTTTCTGAAGGCGAATAACAAAGCCTAAAATATTGTTAAGAGCCAGTTGTCCGGCGGGTAAAGAAAATGCGGAAGCATACAGCAGACAAGAGGAGGCAGTGTGAGGTCTATGGTCCGCCATTTTTTGTTGTACATATTGTAAATAAACCCCCTTTTTTGTAAATCTCTCCGTAACATCTTAGTGGAGGTGCGGGGTTCGTCAGGAGCACATCCCGCAACCTTAGAGCGTACCTCTCGTGGTCCATTAGACCTTGTCAACTGAAGCCCGCTGCTTCAGCTTCGGCGACCACAGAACCGATTGTCTTGACCCAATTCCGAGACCCTGACACCTTCTCGGGCACGGTCAACATGGACGTCGAATACTGGCTAATCGAATACGAACGATGTATTATGAATGGAGTGGCCAGTGGGTTGTAAATGGTAGATAACATATTGCTGTAAAGAGGGCCGAAAAGTCTCTGTAAATTGCGTAAATTTATTAAATAATGACAATGACTAATTATGTGAGCTATGAGCATGAAAGTTCCGTTATGAAGCGATGGCAATAAGACGTATGCAATAGCACAATTGCTTCAAGACGTCCTTGACATCAAGGGCTTGCAGGCACGTGCTGTGAAAACATGCCATGTGCTGTGGTGCAGCCTCGCCTTGCGAGGCTGTTGTGAACACCGTAAAACTCAATCTGGCCAGGTTATCTTTGGCGCAGCCTCGCAAGGCGAGGCTGCGCCTTGGCCACAGATAACCTGGCCAGACGAGTTTTACGGTGTTCACATCGGCTAAAAACTTTAACACTGCATTAAATCAAAAGCGGCTCATGGTTCAGAAAGAAAGGGCACAGCATAAGAACATGAACTGTAAGAATGTCGCCACACCCATCACATGTCGGAGGATCACTTCCTGTAAATAGATAGGAGTGGGTTTCATAGGTAGGCCCTAACCTTAACCTGCTAAGAAGCACTTCCTTGTGTATTGTTCTTTTCTGGGAGATACATTTCCCAACTATTGGTTTGATCATATGTAGCTTATTTGACACTTCATTATCCACACTACCTTTGCCAAGATTTCCGCAACTCACGCGCAAGGAGAGCTATAGGTCAGTAGTAGGGATGGCTGTCTTTGTGTTTGTATGATCAAAAACTACTGACGTGGCACTTTCGTCTGCAGCTACGTTGCCTTTAATGCCTCCATGGCCAGCTACGCATGGCTTGGTTGTCCTTGTAAGCTGAGCATAGCAAGCTGTACAGTTCAATCTAAACTGAATTCTTGTGTTTTCGTAGACTCATGAGAGCTCTAACAAGATTGATTTTGTAATAATAATTTGCTTTATGCGTTTAACTGCCGAGAGCATTGCGCATGCTTTCACTGTAAGAATACTTGCATGCGGATTTAGTGCACTGGACACTGAAAAAGACGGTTCCAAAGGCACGCAAGCAACACCAGTAAACGATTCGGAAGTATGATTATAAAATTCACTACAAGAATACGTCTCCCGAAGACAGTAGTGTTTTGTGGGTTTCAGGGTGTAAATGTTGGATGATTTACTCATGCCGTCACTTCCCGTAGGCGATTTCTTACAATTCAGAGAAGCCTGGAACTCCGCCATGCTAATGGACGATTCTATACTTCATTGGAAGAAGCTGTTCAATCAGGACCGGACATGAGCTCTAGCCTCTACATCACTAAACTTCCGGATAATTGCATCAACGCTGTCACAACCAGCATTAATCAACTCCTTACGTCGAGTGAAACACGTGGACACTTAAATTTACACTGTGAGTCTCTTGCTTCACGAATTTCCTGACTCTCAACTTCGTAAGCGACGTCCGCCAAGCTCACCCTAATGACGAGTACAGCCGGTCGCCATCTTTTGCCGCACTCGAGAGCCAAGCCTAGGAGAGGTTAGGCTTACCTCCCTAGATCTGGCCGAAGACCTTGACCCACTCCGGTGAACCAATGGCCACCAACGACGGTACCGAGATGCATATGCAGCACACACAAATCCTACTTCCTGACGAAGCTGACGGCGGAGACTGGCTCATTGTTAAGTACGGTCGGAAAAAAGCACTAACTCCCACCAATCCCCCACTTCAATCCCGACACTCATTGGTCACCCGACTCCCACAACTGCCCCGAAACGACCTCATGGTCATCATCCGTCCCCGAGAGGGACTCATCCTTGCCACATGGACCACTCTGCAGGTTGATGAAGCCATCAAGATGGCATGTCAGCACCCCACCACTGAGCACGTACGGACCCTTAAAGTAAGAATTGACCTAATAGAAAACATCGCTATTGCCAGCACACCAAAGGAAGATCTAGCTATGAACATCCGTCACATCACTGCAATTAATCTGGGCGGTCGAGAATTTGCGGTCACGGCATATGGGCGGCACCCGACAGCTCCGCTAAAGTGGTTATTCACGGCATCCCCGCAGGAACTCCCACAGAAGTCCTCCTCAATGAACTCTATGCACCTGACAGTGAAATCTTAAACGCCCGGATGCATGGACAGACATCCGCGGCAGCGATCACATTCACTGGCAAGACTGTACCCTTCTACGTGTGATATTACAGTGGTGAAGTACGCTCCAAACCATACCGGCCAACGACACATGTATGCCGCATCTGCCACCATGTAGGCCACCGGACCGATGTATGCCCAATGCCAGAAGTCAACGTGTGCCCCCACTGTGTTGTAAAAGTACTGAAAGCTGGGCGAGTTGGTAGCTATTCATCTTGAAACTGCAGCGCGCAGACAAGAAACGAGGACAATAAGGCGAATGTGACAGACAGGCGCTGTGTTGCACGGAACCCCACGCAGGACCACCCCCGCCACCCACAGTGCGCCCTATGCCAGGGGTGTTATCCTACAGTTTCCAGGCAGTGCCCTGATCGACTGAAGAAGACACGCCTACAATTACGTAGGACCAGCCGCCTTGACCACTAACAATCGAGGTCTCGGTCACGCCCAGGCCAGCGACAACACCCTCTCACCCCACCTACACCCAACACCCACCCCACACAATTAGTTCCCCAAACACAATAGTGATATTCAACAGCAAATTATAGCTGAGCAAGAGGCTAGCAGAGAGGAGAACAAATGCCTCCACGAGGAAAACAACAAACTTCGCACGTACATTGCAGAACTATACGCCAGTCGCACCGCCAGTTAGGATTCCGCACCAATAAGCACACCCTAACCACTATCGTCTTCGGAAACTTCTGAACCCATGCTTCTCACGGAATCAGCAAAACCGACAGAAATCGCGCAAGTCGAGGAGAAAGTCGATGCACTGCACCAACAGATGCTAGCCATTCAACAAAGTATCCAGCAACTTTCTAATGCAATCGAATAAACACGGCTCGCAAACGATCAGCGATGTAAGAAGGTAAAAGCAAAGGCACAACAGGAAGTAGAGCAGGGACACCCTGCCGATCCACCCCTAAGCCAGGATGGATAGCAAAACCAATCGCAGCAACGAAACCTCACTCTTAATCTGGTAATGGAATTGTCGCAGCTGCAAACGCAAGCACGGATCTTTTCAGACAGTACACTACTCCTGAAAGCCGCCTGGCCACACTTACAGCTAAAACGCTCACTACAATATAACACACAGTAGGCGGAATGACGTCGACCACAAGCTAATTAAGATGCTACCCCTCTTTCGGCCTCTTCATCTACAGCCCACCCAAGCAGAATGCAGGTCAAGTTTGACTACTTGATCACCAAATCGATTGCCATACCCAAAAACAGCAGCCTACTTATAGTAGGCGATTTCAACGCGGCTCACCAGGCATGGGGCTACACAACAGCCACATAAAAAGGCACTGCGCTGCAGTATATGATACCGCAGGACTGTCTCACCATCCTCACAGACCCCACATACCCCACAGGTCTAGGAAACAGTGGCTCCAGAGATACGTGCCCTGACCTTACCCTCACAATGGGATACAAGCCACCTGGCACACCACGGAGGAAACCCTGGGCAGTGATCACTGCATCCTTGGCACCACGTTGCACGTTACGTATGCACGCCGCCCGATAAAAAAGATAACACACATATTGGACAACTTTTCGCAAACAGCGAGCGGATGACTCCTCGAGGGCTGTTGCGGATCTTCAACAGTGGGCACGAGAGTTCTAGCAAGACGTAGACCGACGTTCAAAACTCATCACACTCACCACAGCCATTACGGCAGTAGACCCACACCTTCACTTGTGAGTCCCGTCGAGGCATTGTTAGGAGATGGAAGCGCAAAAAACATAAGCGGAAACTGAGACTACGTATAGTGAAACTCACGGCAACCGCGGAACTTTATGCTGCGGAGCTCACCCATCACAACTGGTGACGATTATGGAACAAGTTGCAGGGCACACTTAGCATGGGCAAAACAGGGTCGCTAACACACCATCTTCTTGACGCCACGCAAAGCAAAGCAGTCAGCCAGCAAACAATTGAACGTCCCCTCCACAACCATCCGGGTCCTGACGTCAACATCCTGGAAGAGTTGCGGGTGTGGTACACAGGAGAGTTGTGGGGTGGTACACAGGACCCAGGGCGTGGTACACAGGAGGCGACAACCACGACCCGGACAAGCCGATCACCACCTTTGAGGTGCAACAAGCAATCCATGCACTCACACGAAACACCACCCCAGGCAAGGACAAAATAAATAACAAGCTCCTGCGCAATCTGGATGACGGCATTATTCAATCTCTTACTGAACTATTTATACATCATTAGGAGGCGGGTACGCTACCAGCGGATTGGAAGAACGCGCACACTATCCTCATTTCAAAGCCAGGCAAACGCGCCAGCTTAGAAAATCTTACACCAATATCACTGAATTCATGCCTAGGTAAGCTTCTGGAGCATGTCATTCTGAAGCAAATTCAACCTTATCCTATAGAATCCAGCGACTTGCTGCCCCAAACAATGCTCGGATCCCCACCTTTCTACGCAAGACATTCTCCTTCAGCTGAAGGAGCAAGTCCTTGAACACACCTCACGACACAACACCGGGGCGATCTTAGCACTAGACGCTTAAAGGCGCTTTCGACAATGTGGCTCACCATACCATCCTTACAAACCTGTCTTTCCAACTGTGACATAATACGAATAGCACGGTGGCGTGTTCGTTTACCTTGTGACTTAATTGCCTTGAAGTTAATTAGGTTGTCTGTGGTTGGACGGTTACGAAGGAGATTCCAAGCCATGTTTTGCTTTTTCCGGGCTTCCCTACACTCCTCATTCCGCCATGGAATACGTCGTTTTGAAAGCGACCCATTTGTTTGGGGAATACATACTGATGCAGCATCAATAAAAAACTATATGTATGCTACTGCATCGTCTACACTAAGTACATGCGTATCATTCCAGGGCAAGTGTGCTAGTTCGCGAAACGTCGCCCACTCGGCTGATTCGACTTTCCATCGAGGAGCGTTTGTAATGCACTCAGATTGTTTTTCAAGGTTTAAAACGATGTCAAAGCTATCACTTCCATAAGGGTTAGTAATAAAATCCCACTCCAGATATAGCATAAGTGAGCTACAGGCGATGCTTAGGTCTATGGAAGAAAATGTTGTGTGTGTAGGGCTGTAGAACGTTGGTTCTTCCTTGTTAAGCAAGTAGGCACTTGAAGAGGAAGTGAACTTTTCTATTAGTCGTCCGCTGGCTTCACCTGCGAGACTCTCCCCACCATGTAGAATGTGCGTTTAGATCACCGACGACAATAAAGTTCTTCAATAAAGCTTTGAAATGTTGTTCTAGAGAGTTATTAACTGCGGGGGGGGGGATGTGTATAGACGTGATGGTGACTAGTTTATTGAATAGCGCTGCTTCGATAGCAACTGCCTAAAGAGGTGTTCGGAGTTCCAGTTGCCGACACGCAACTCCTCTGTCGACTATTATAGCTAAACCGCTGGACTATGTAACGGCGTCGTCCCAGTCTTTCCGAAAAATAGCGTATTGCTGGAGAAAGTTTGTGCAGATTTAGGATGTGTCTCCTGAACACACAGCACCTTTGGATTGTATTTGTGTAAACGTTCTTTAGTGTCATCGAGGTTATGCATAAGACCTCTCACGTTCCAGTGTAATATTTGTGTGCCCAAATTTTGGGGTTTTTTCTACTGTGTGTCAAGATATGTCAAGTTGGCTTACGGAGCCTTTCCAGGCCATGTAATCCGGGTTAGGTCTTTCTTGGTGCGGTCGTGAGAATCACGGCGCTCCCGAGGCGCTGGATGCGCCGCCTGGCTTGGGGTTGTGTCCATCGACTCCTGGGAGACGCTGCACGTTCGCTCACACAAGTGGGGTGTTTCCGGGGTGGGCGTTGCCTCGAAAAGCCGGGCCTTGGGGGCCACAAACTCAGAGGTCGATAGGCCCTCCTTCAGAGACGTCACAGCAGTGCTGGCTTGTGTCGCCTGGGGGGGCTGGTGGCACATCTGCACGGCCCACACTCCTGGTGGGCGGGGCAGACGCTGGAGTCTGCTGCGGCGTTGCCTCCTTACGTGTCGCACCAGCATATCCTGTGGTATGAAGAAAAGCAACACGCTTCCGTGCTTCTTGGAAAGATATATTTTATTTTACTTTAAGTGTGATGATATATTTTTTTCCACGTAAAGCTGCCCACCGACGGAGCCTCTCGCTGCGGAATGCAGGTCCATTATCAGAAACAATCACCTTGGTGTGTCTAAATGCCTCTCTTTCCATCAGTGCAATAACACTATTTGCATCTCCTCTTCCGGGCTTGGCCGCCGTCATACGTGTGCACTGGTCAACAGCCACCATAAAACACTGAGTCCGGCGCACAACCTCCCCTTTCTTTTTGATTTCAGCGAAATCGAGATGCACGACTTCAAAGGGGATATCTGAATACAAAGGAATGCCCATCTGGTTTCCTTTTGGGCGGAACTTGGCGTTGATAAGTCGGACATCGATGACAGGTCTTGACGTATTTCTCTACACCGGCTTTCATGTTCTTCCCCGTAAAACGTTTCTGAACCTTCCAGTAAGTCCGCCAAAAGCCATAATGCCCCCCCTGAGTGTGGACTGTCAAGATAGAGCCGCAATGCCTTGGATATGCAGCTTTGAGGTACAACAATCTTTCCGTCGATTAATTTTAGTTCCTCGGTGTCTTCCCAAACACTTGCGACGCGTGCCCCTTGGTCGTTGTTTATTGGTGGTATGTGCAACCTTGATAACGCGACCGCGTCAGGCAGCTTTTCACCAGGTCTGTGGCTAGCATCAAACGTGAACTGCTGAATTTCGCAAATTCATCTTGCCACTCTTCCCTTCGGTTGTGTAAGGCTCAGAAGGTATGTCAAAGCCTGATTGTCCGTGAAAAGCTTGAACCGACGACCCTCATTTGCAAATAACTCCTGAAGTATCGTAACGCAAGCACTACTGCTAAGGCCTCCTTTTCCGTGGTGGTATAGTTTACTTCCGCTTTTGAAAAGGTGTAGGAGTAATAGCCAATGACCTTTAAGTGGTGGCTTCTGTCTTGGCTGAAACCTCGTTGGTATAACAATTATCCTATGCTATAATTGGACATGTCAGCGCATAGCTCGCAGGGTTTGGCGAAATCAGGTAATATCAGGATTAAATCGGAAGATACTGCGCACACCAGTCCTTCATATGCACGGTCGCACTCGTCGCCCCACACAAAGGGAACTTCCTTTTGAGTGAGCCTTGTAAGACTGTCATGTGTAAAAAACTTCTGTGCTCGTGTCTGGTGCGGCGGACGGCCACTGACCATAAAAGAAGAAAAAGAATGGCAGGGTTTCGGCGCGAGCTAGCCTGACGTGGCACCTCGGTCAACAGCCAATCACGAAGACACACGGGTTCTGGAAGAGGGAGCAAAAGAACAGAAGAAGGAAGGCGGCGTTCGAAAAGAAAAAAGAAAATCCGGTGTGCAGAGTGGGCGAAGCGTGGTTTTCGGGCTCCGGGTGCGATCCTCAAGACTTCAAGAGCACCTGACGGAGAAGCGAAGCTGTCGGGCGGCGGGCCCGAGTTTCATCACTTCAGCGACGATCTGGCCTCTGTCCTACCTCCAGCCTTTGGTGTTCGTGGGTACGGGTGACATGGTGCTAAAGTCAAGCCCTTCCTACTTCCCTCCTGCGAATCCTTGGCCGAGCTGCGGGCGATCCTCAAGAAGCAAGCAGCGTCTTATCCTCACGCGACCCACGCCCTGCATCTGACTGGCCGTCGCAACGCCACCCCGTACAGCCGCACTGACACATGCCAAGTAACAGTGACCAGTCACGAACTTTACTGTTATATATAATTCTTTATTGTGTGAGAACATATCGAAGTGCATGAACGTTTCTATTAGTCTTAGTATCTTGGGTAGCTGGTTTGTGTGTGTGACAGTTTGTGTTAATTATATGTTCATGTCTTGTGGACAATCGGCTTCGTTGTTTCATTTCCCCACTGCGAATTAGTCTCAGTGGTGGCCACAGTAATTTGAACCATGCAAGTGTAAATACCCTCCCGGGTAAACAACCCCTCGTTGACGCAGGAACGCCAAATCATCACAAATTGGCGTCCGCGACATGACAAAGCCGGTTCGCAGTTGCTTTACCGGAAAGTGAATATGAGCTTGGCAGAGTTTATTACGTTGGGTGAGCGCTTGGGGCTGCAGGGCCGAAGTTGAGAAATTGGGCTGACGAGCAAGTCGCCAAGGCTCGGGGAAGATCCGAAGGCGCATGAGGAACGGGCGGCGGAAAGAGAGGCGACCAAACAGCGCCTTGAGCTCGAAGAAAAGAATTTGCGGTTGCGTCTGAGGCTCGCTGAGGTAAGAGAAAGCAGTGGAAATGGTGCAGGTCACACGAACCAAGCGGAACTCTCGGCCCCCATCAACCCACCTAATCTTATCCCCATGTTCAATGATGCTCGAGATGACTTCGACGCATATTTAAAGCACTTTGAGCATGTAGCCACGGGACAGGGCTGGCCAAAAGAAAAGTGGGCCACCGCTCTCAATTTGCGCCTAGGTGGTGAAGCACTGAAAGTCTTTGGTCGTTTATCGCCCGAAGGCTCCCTGGATTATAATAAAGCAAAGCTAGCCTTGTTGCAATGGTTTCGGTTTACTGATGAGGGTTACCGAGAGAGATTTCGGCAAAGTAAACCGCAGGATGGCGAAACCGGCAAGCAGTGTGCTACTCTGCTGTTCAGCTACTTTGACCGGTGGGTGGAGATGGCAAAATAAGGGAAGAAGTTCAATGCGGTTCGAGATTTTATAGTCGCAGAACAATTCTTGAACAAGTGCCATAGTCATTTGGCAGTTTTTCTTCGTGTAAGAAACTGCAAGACCGTGGATGAGGTCTTGGAAGCGGCAGATCACTATTTGGAGGCACAGAGGCAGCATAATTTGCTGGTGGTCAAGGAGAGGCTAGAACAAAATCCTGGCACAGAAACGAATGAGAAACCAGGTGTAAAGATTCAAGTCCGTTGCTTCATATGTGATAAGACACAACACATCGGATTGCCGTATGAAGAAAAAACAGGCATATTGTGAATTCTGCCGCAGATATGGACACCACGTGCAATCATGCAAACGAAATGAACCGGGTGCCAAAGGCTCATCAGCATGCTACATACTACCTCCCGGCCAGCAAAGGATGCGCGGGAAGGCTTTGAATGTGTTAACAAGCAGGAAGATGAGGCATTGTCTAATGCTTTGGGAGTCTGTTCGAGGAAATCTTTTGATATGCCAGTGTTGAAAGGAGAGCTTTTTGGACAGGCCGTGTGGGTTCTGAGAGATACAGGAAGTAACAGTATAGTCGTTCGACGAGCTCTTGTACCGGACGCAGCAATGATAGGCACTGAGTCTATCATACAACTGGCTGATGGCAGCTCCAATGTTGTTCCGGAAGCAGAATTCAACATTACATCACCGTACTTCTCCGCTGTTTCGGTCGCAATGTGCATGGAGAGACCATTGTATGATGTGATCATTGGTAACGTTCCTGGATCGCGCCAACCCATGGAACCAGATCCCAACAGGAAAGCAACCTCGTTTACTTGTGTACAAGTAAATCACGCAAATGAACGCTACGAAAGAACACAGTGGTTCTCTGCAGGTTATAGTGGGTGCCAAGATTTCGAAGCCATATTCCTCGGTGGGCGTTGGAGTTTTGAAACTGTCAAGAGAAATGTTTCGGACAAAGCAACAGAAAGACACAACACCAAGTTTGTAGAAGCAAAGTCGGAAAAATATTCCGGGAAAAGGTACAACCGCGCATACGTTATACCTGGATGAAGGCTGTACTGTACAAATGCTATAAAATATGCCCAGGAAAAATAATCGATCGAGCAGTGGTAACGAAGTGCCTACGCCTTTAAGTCCTTAATATGGCACATGACAACTCCTTGTCCGGGCATCAAGGCATTCGGAAAACCACGGAACGGGTCCTTGGATAATTTTATTGGCCAGGCTTTCAAGAGGACGTTAAAACATTTGTGAGGACGTGCGATGTATGTCAATGAACCTTTCCAAAAGGTAGAGTGGGCAAGGCTCCACTTGGACGAATGCCGCTTATAGATACCGCATTCGAACGGGTAGCAGTAGATATCATCGGTCCCCTGACTGCAACATCGAGTAAGGGCAACCGATATATATTCACTCTTGTAGACTTTGCAACACGCTTCCCGGATGCCATTCATTCACCTTCTATTGACTCAGCAACTGTAATCGAAGGGCTGGTTGAGATGTTCTCAAGGATCGGTTTCCCACGCGAGATCATTTGTGACCAGGCATCTTGTTTTACATCACAGTTGATGAGAGAAATAGGTGATTTACTCGCGATCAAGCATCTCAGTTCAACGCCTTATCATCCAATGTCTAAAGGAATGGTGGAGCACTTCAATGGAACCCTTCAGATGATGCTGTGGTAACTAGGCCAAGAAAAACCAAAAGCCTGGGATCGTTATCTTGCACCTCTTCTTTTTCTTTACCGTGAGGTGCCACAAACAAGCCTCGGCTTTTCGCCATTTTACTTGATATACGGACGACAAGTACGAGGACCCTTGGCCATACTCAAGGATCTCTGGACAAGAGACAGGCTCTAGGAAGATGTTAAGACGACATACGCATGTGTCCTCAACCTCAGAAACCGACTAGAAGAGACTTTGAAGTTAGCTCACCAGAACTTCTGCAAAGCTCAGAGGACTCAAAAGGGGTAATACGACCGAAACAGTTGTCGCCGTCAGGTGAAGATGGGAGATCGCGCGCTCATACTCCTCCCAAGCGGTGATAACAAACTCATGATGCAATGGAAGGGACCATTTGTAGTCTCTGGACAGAAAAACAACTTTCACTACTGGTTGGACGTGGGCCATACAAATAAACTATTCCACATCAGCATGCTGAAGCGTTATGAAGAGCGCCAACCACTAGCCGCTTTCCAAACTTCCTCGTTTGTCGTGGTAGAAGAACCAGAAACTGAAACCCCCTTACCAAGCTTTAAAGCTGAAGCAGGCATTCGTATCGAAAGCATTCGAACACCTGATGCCCTGGATGAAAGCCAAAGATCTGAGCTGAGAGAACTGTTAGTGGCTTATAAAGACATATTTTCGGAAGTACCGGGCAAGACAACACTCCTCGAATGTTGCCTTGAGTTGACAACTTCAGAACCGATTAACACACCGCAATATGCTTTCCCTTTTTCCATGAAGGAGATTGTTGAACGGGAAGTGAATGAAATGTTACAGCTAGGCGTGATCTAACGCTCAAATTCTCTCTACAACTCTCCTCTAGTTCTTGTTAAAAACCAGACAAAACGTACCGAGCGTGCATTGATTTCCAGAGCATGAACTTTGTGCTAGTCTCAGATGCAGAGCCAATACCAAGGACAGACTTGATGTTCGCGAAAGTGGGAAACAAGATCTATTTTTCAAAACTGTATCTCGCAAAGGGCTATTGGCAAGTGCCACTCGAAGAGAAGTCCAGAGCCAAGACCGCATTTTCCACACAATCCGGACACTACCAATTTCTGTTTATGCCCTTCGGCATTAGGACAGCTTCTGCAATTTCCACTCGCCTCATGCGCACTCTTCTAGCTGGCTTGAATAACGCTGTGCACTATATAGATGACGTGCTAGTAGCCACAGTTACTTGAGAGGAACATGTCAACACACTCTGGCAGCTGTTCGCAGAAGGCCCGACCTGTTGTTGAGTTAACGCGAAAAAGAGAAAGCAGCCGGGTGATTTGGACCCCTCAAAGAGAAAATGCATTTCAGGATCTGAAAACCGCTTTAAGCTCTAAACCCATTGTAAGGGCGCCTAACCTCCTGAAGGAATTCTTTCTCCGCACAGACGCCTCTGATACCGGCATAGGCGCAGTTTTAATGCAAGAACATGAGGGGGTTCTTCATCTAGTTTTCTATCTGAGCAGTAAGCTTCTCCCACGTGAAACATGATAATCCGCCATTGAAAGAGAATGCTCAGCATTAGTATGGGCAATCGAGAAGTTCCACGTTTTTCTATACGGAACTACCTTCACAATCCAAAGAGACCACCAACCTCTGATGTATTTGTCGCGGGTTAAACATCTCAATAGCAGAGTTCTTCAATGGAGCCTAGCTCTTCAAGAATATTCTTTCAAGGTCGAAGACATAAGAGGCTTCGAAAATGTTGGAGCTGATTATTTGAGTAGGTGAGGATCAGCTATTGAATCTAGCACTTAGGAAGTTGATGCTTCTGTATGTTTCCCTGTTTCTTTTACTTTTTTGTTGTTGAAGTCTGCATGTCGCTAAATATGTTTACTACATGGACTGTATGAAGTCTCATGGGTCCAAACGCATCGCTGCAGTTTTTGTTGCTTATTTTTTCTTCCTCATGAAAAAGACTTTTTTTTTCGAAAAGGGGGACTTTTTGTCCTGTGCAAAGACTTATGTGGCCATGTCTGGTGCAGCGGATGGCCAGTGACCATAAAAGAAGAAAAAGAATGGCGGGATTCAGCGCGAGCTCGCCTGACGCGGCACCTCGGCCAACAGCCAATCACGAAGACACACGGGTTCTGGAAGAGGGAGCAAAAGAACAGAAGAAGGAAGGCGGCGTTCGAAAAGAAAAAAAGAAAAGCCGGTGTGCAGAGTGGGCAAAGCGCGGTTTTCGGGCTCCGGGTCCCATCCTCAAGACTTGAAGAGCATCTGGCGTAGGAGCAAGGCTGTTGGACTGTGGGTCCGAGTCTCTTAAGACTTACGGAGAACCGAAGTTGTCGGGCTGCGGGCCCGAGTTTCATGACTTCAGCGACGATCTGGCCTCGGTCCTACCTCGAGGCTTTGGTGTTCGTGGGTCCGAGTGACATGATGCTGAAGGCAAGCCCTTCCTACTTCCCTCCTGCGAATCCTTGGCCGAGCTGCGGGCGATCCTCAAGAAGCAAGTAGCGTCTTATCCTCACCTGACCAACGCCCTGCATCTGACTGGCCGTCGAAACTCCACCCCATACAGCGGCACCGACACATGCCAGGTAATTGTGACCGGTCACGAACTTTACTGTTATATATAATTCTTTATTGTGTGAGCACATTTATAAGTGCATGAACGTTTCTATTAGTCTTAGTATCTTGGGTAGCTGGTTTGTGTGCGTGACAGTTTGTGTTAATTATATGTTGATGTCTTGTTAACAATCGGCTTCGTTGTTTCTTTCCCGCACTGTGAATTAGTCTCAGTGGTGGCCACAATAATTTGAACCATGCAAGTCTAAATATACTCTCCCGGGTAAACAGCCCCTCGTTGACTCAGGAAAACCAAATCATTACAAAGACACCTGGATATCACCGCAAAGTCTTTAATGAACGCCCGAAAACGTCCCGCCAATCTCAAGAATACACGCATGGAGGAACATCCTACGGCTTATGCAGTTCCTTGATTCGTTGGACGAACTGCTCCTTTGTAGTCTTCGTGAAGCCGTCCAGGACTCTGCCAAGGAAAACCACCTTTCTCTAAAAGCATTCACTTTTCTTAGTGTTTATTTTCAATTGTGATTTCCTCAACGCTTCTAGTATTTGAGAGACGTGGGAAAAGCGCTCTTCCTTGGTACGGGAGTAACTGATGAAGCTATCGACATAAACATTGTATAAATCTCCGATGAAATTTTTAAGTACCCCGTTCATCATGTGCTGAAATCAAGCACCCGAGTTCTTCAAACCGAATGGCAGACAGCTGTATTCATATATATCAAATGGTGTTATAAAAGCCGTGTACTTCTTTGATTGTTCCGGGAGAGGTACCTACAAGTAACCTTTGCACAACTCGGTTCGTGAGAACCATTGGCATCCTCTAGTATCAATAATGATGTCGATCAAAGGTATAGGGAATGGATATATTTATGTTTGGGTGTTGATTTGCCGATAACCAGTACATAGTCCCAGTGAACCATCTTCTTTGAGAACAATAGGTATAGGAGACGCAAAAGGTGACGTTGAGGGCCTTATTATTGCAGAGTTCAGCATTTGTTGCAGCTCTTGTTTCAGCCATACTTTCTTTTCATGAGGAATCCCGTAGGCTCTCTTCCGTACAATAGTACTTCGGGTACTTCGGGTACAGAAGCTCCAGGTGGATATGTATCAAGGCATATAAGTTCGGGAAAAATTGTCCATATGTCATTAGCGCATTTGGCACTCCTCATCTGTGGCGGTATCTAGACACTTCAAACCAGTCATTGTAAGGTCACTTCATCTTTCCAAGAAATGTTCATTCGTAGCTTCTTCATGTCGGGTCTTGACAGTATAAACAAGGCAGTATAAACAACAATGACAGTATAAACAAGTCACGTGACAAGAATACATCCATACATAATTCTTTAATTTTGGATACAATTATAGCCACCGAACACAGAGCTCAACAAGGGGCTGCTACTAGACCCGAAAGAGACGCAGACGCCAGCTGTACATAGCCACTATAACCTAATCTAATACACCCAAGGTTATATAAACTACACCAGGTTAACCCTTGCTGCCCGGAAAATTGTAAGTAAAACGAAGTAAAGACAGGAGAGATGGAAAGTGAGACAGAAAGACCAAGATTGGAGGGAGAAAGAGACACAGGAAAACGCAACCATCGATTTCCCCAGGGTGGCTCAGTCCGGGGTTGCCGTCTACGTGAAGCGGGGAGGCCAAAGGGATGTGTTTCCTCTGCTGAGGGGCCATGAATGTCCAAGCACTCGGCCCTTCCTCAAACCCCGAGATCCCATTTTCCCCGGGCATGGCTAAACCACGCACACTTAGGCGCGGGAGGGTCCGACCCTATGTGCTCGGGTGCGTGGTGTCGCAACACGCCAAACGCCTGCTCATGCAGACGCCCCTGCATCTTTGTTGTTGCTGCCACACTTTTAGTCTCCTTGTAGATAGCGTCAACAAACTTCCTTTTCAGTAAATCTCCCCGTCCATTATTCGCTGCAGTACGTTAACTGGCAATGAAAATAGGAAAAAAAAGGTTTATCTTTATAGCTAAAAACTAAAGCATGTCCTCGTTCTATGCAATGCAAAGCAAGTCGATGCAAGATTACGGAAGGTTTTTATATGTGGCTTCCACTTTAAGTGACCGGTCTAGTCTTACACCTAGGTGCTCGATTGAATCTACCTGTTCGAGTTCGCCACTAGTGTAATCGATGCTGGGTCGAAGAATGTGTACCGAGATGGAAAATTATATATTTTGTTTTGGCGCTGTCTAGCATTAATTTGTTTCTTTTGGAACCACAATATGATACGTGGTAACTTCAATTCTGTACTACTTTCTATGTCGAATATTAATCTTGCGGTGAATTCAGTTGATGGTGTATATTCAGTCGCTGTCGCCGTGGAGAGATAGACATCTTTTTACACGTCGCTGCGTTTATTTCCATGTGCCCCTTTTCACATCAATTGTTATTATTGTTAGGATTCAATAGCGAAATTAAACTTGTTTAGGGTTTAGCGTTTACATATTTCCCTACAAACCACGCAATCACCGGGGTGAATATGTATGCTGGAATATATGAGGCCGGGCGATTGTTATAAAAGATGAAGAAAAGCAATGGGCCCTAGTACGAACCCTTGCGGAACGCGTGATTTATTACGTAGAAAAAGAAAATCACTACATTATATGAAACTAATTTCGATTGGTTAGTAAGTGTTCAAGCCAGATTAGTAAGTGGTCAGTAATTTATAGCATAGAAAGCTTTAGCAACTGTAGTTGATGGGATACTGTGTCAGAAGACATCGCGAAACCTAAAACTTAGAGTATGATCGTGATTTATTGTATAGTAAGTTGTGCAAATGGGGCATAAATTGAAGAAACTGGGTTTCACACGCAAAGGAACGTCGAAAACCATGTTGGGAAGGAGTAAAAAGAGAGATGAATTCCAGAAAGCGATAGAGATGCGTGTACAACACGTGTTTTATTGTTTTACAAGGTTTACTTTTTAGTCATGTAGGGACGATAGCTATACTTTCAGATACAGCGCACATAAGTACACATACAAACGAAGAAGACACGACAGACGCGGGCGAGCAGAACTACAAACTGTTTATTGCAATCGACACGCGCTCAGATTAATAAAGTGAGTCATGTACGTACAAGTGTTAAGACCCCTTCCCTATGTGAAGTTGACGCATTATATACAGTGACGTTTGCTTAAATACGTATATTTACTGGAGACTTATACGTATATTTAAATATCTTGTTGCGAGCTTTTGTGTATACCAGCAGTGAACTTTGTCGCCAGCGACAATTTTTTTGCCCTTTATCGAGAATTGTACATTCGCATTTGCATATTCTATTCGATCTTCGCATTTCTGGTGGATATTTTGCAGAACTCCTGCTTTTTATATGTACTCACTCTTGCGACTATAATCTCGGTGTAATTACAATACACGAGCGGTAACAGCTGCTCCTGCGCAATCTATTGCAACAAAAGACAGTGTCATTCAGGTTTTTCCCTGGCCGTTGCATATGTACAAAAATGTAAACAAGGTTATTGATTGACAAAGTTTCATCAAAATATTTGTCCTCAACGTGTTCTGTTCATGGCCTTTACGTTTTTCATGTCAGCTGCACGCACCGCTTTGGTGGTTTCGAATTGATATAGTCCTAAAGTTCATGTGACATTTTCTTTACCTAATATATACACAAAAAAACGTGGTAGCATTGATAACAGTCATTTCTGCCACAATTTATGGGATATACGAATATATTCTTTTATGAAAAAATACACATTTTCCTTGACAGTGCGTAGCGTTCAAGAATTTGTTTGCAGCATCTAATATACAATGGCATTGGCAATAGTAATGCAGTTATTGTTCGTGTATTTGATCGCTAGGCAAATTCTACAAGGAGGAGGCCGCGCAGCAACGTGAGCCCCCCTCCCCCTTCCGAACAAAATTTCTGGCTACGCCACTGGACAAGAGTGGTACTAAAACGTACTGTCAGCAATACTCGCGATAGTATTCAACGTTGCGCGACCGGAGGTGCGTGACGTTGCCTTGGCGTGACACAAATTTTAACACTTTAGCAAAGCCAGGCGAACCCACCACCGCCGTTTCCGAGGTGTCCGCCTCTTGCGTTTATTCATTGTCCATTTCTAGAAAACAAGTAGCTAGAAGTATAAAAGCCATTTCTTCTTCCACTTCCATGGCAGACAATAGGCAGATTCCTCGTTGGGGCTCCATAATTCTCCTCGCACGTGCACGGTATGTTGCATAAGTTGCGGCGTGCTTTTCTCGTCGCGACGATAGATTGGGAGCGTAGGTCTCATGTAGGACGCGCAGGCTTCGGTGAGCCCCCACACAAGGGCTAGCCCGGGATTTAGGTTTGGTGTACTAGAGGCGCCGCCAATAATACGATATGATGGAATGTTATTAAAACCTGTAAATAAAAGCTATTAAAGAAATATAATCATGCCTAGGCACCAACCTGTGACTCAGTGCTACTGTGCCCGTGTGAGGAGAATCACTGAACACCAACGAGGAATTTACCCAAGGTCGCATGTGACACTCGAAGTTGCCCAAAATGATCACTTTTGATGACGGGTGCGTCAATGAATGAACATACCGCTCGAAATAAAGCAATAATGAGCGCCACCGCGCCGACAAACGTACGCAGACTAGATGGATGTGACGAAAGCGGCCGCGGCGGCTGCGGCGGTAGCAAAACAAATGTGAACAACTTGAACATGCGAGGAAAAGATTTTCCGGCGACTTTGGCCTTTCCGGCCGCTTGCCGCTTCCCAAGTGAGAACGTAGCCTTAGTCTGCCCGCGGAACGTCTCTTGTTTGCGATTGCGCCCCTATATACGAAATGCTGGTAGTTGCTGTTGTGTTGTTGAATCCCAAACAAGCAATTACGGAAGGCTGGTAGTTGCTGTTGTGTTGTGGAATCCCAAACCAGCAATTTACACACGAAGGCGTTGATGCCAGCTGTGAAATTCCACCGATTCGCAACAGAATGCACGAAATAGACAGCCGACTAGCATGGATTACTGCTGGGCGCAGTACAGCGTAAGTAACAGGCGCGGACAGTTCTCGTCGGAGTTCACGCGTCCTGGGAAATTGATTATGTGCACTATGCACTGAACAAGACCGGAGTTCATTCCTGCATCAATGGTACAGAGGGTCAATACTCATGTCTAGAACAACGGAGCGTTGAACTCGGGACTGCACGAGCGACATCTACAGTTTGAAATAGACCACATCTACGCATGCGCGGTACCAATGACGCGCCTGCCTCGCCTTTTCTCTCCTTGTTTATAGCCGCGGCTGCAACAGCTGCTTTGGCCGTGAGAAGCACTGTCAACGGTGTAGCGCCGACAAAAAAAGAAAAAGAAAACCTTGCGTGAAATCGCCCGGCTCGGCGCCCTTATACTGCAGGCTTATTCTCACACACTAAACAAAAATAATCCCAGATGGGAGTAAATGCCTCGTCGACTAGCGAATTCCCGATTGAGAGTTTAATATACTCCATTCATATGGAGTTTTAGTTAACTCCATCCCTCACAAGAGTTTTTATGGTGTTCAAGTAAGAGTAAATATTACTTCATTTCTCTTGGGAGTTTTTACGGTGTTCCAATTCGAGTGAATATTACTTCATTTCCGGAAGGGGTTTTTAGGTATCCTAATTGGAGTGAATATTACTTCATTTCTGGAGCGAGTCTTTAAGAGTTTAATTGGGTGAA